>NW_027555625.1:196236293-196328793 GCF_003287225.1 Phascolarctos cinereus
CAGTGCCTGACAGTGACTTGTATATAACTGGTACTTAATAAGTATTTAATTGGATAGAATAGTCATTACTTGAATAGTTTTTTCAAATTTTTCATGAATTTTAGGATTGTTTACTACATCATTTCTTTAGGTCTATTCTACTCTCTTTTAAAATGTTTTAATTAAAAAATTTAAAGTAGTAACCATCAATAAATTCATTCAATTAGCCAAACACAACTTAAGACAAACAGCTTATCTGCGTGATCCATTGATATCATCATGATGCCAAGGGAATGGGAAAACAGCCCCCAGTATATTTTTTGAACTTCCTATGGTGACTTTATGGGAGGACATGGATAAGAGTCTAGGATAGGCAGGCATAGATGAGTTACAATCTGCATCTCTGAAAGATTTGCCCACATTGATTAGATCACTTAGATTGGAGAATATAAACCATAAGGTACACATTATTTACACCTATTTAAAAATGAGTAGCATTTTTAACCAATGCTCACTTTGTTTCCATGCCCTTTCCTCAGTTCCTTTTATGTGTTTTGGGGGGTCATGTTGGCTATTTTTATTATTATTATTATTATGTTGTCATAGTTAGTGGAAAATTGTTTTCTTGATTTGACCTTCTTCTCTGCTTCACTTTATATGTTTTCCTTCCATATTTCTTCATTTTCTTCATCTTTTTTTTTCATTTTTTACAGCACAGCAACATTAGTAACATTCCATTGTAATTAATACAGTTATTTTGTTTTAGTCATTACACAACTTTATCTCTTAAGACTTGTGAACACATGGAGAGGTGTTTATTTTCAGGACTTTGACAAATCCAAGTCATCACTCTGCAGTCTTTGAAAGTGTTTACTCTTGGGTCAAATTTAGTACCAGTTATCTACAAAGAAAGAAGAGAGATAACAGACCCAATCCCTTATAAAATTTCTTCAATTTAAATGATTCTATCAGCATTTGACCCTGTAGGAATGATTGTGATAACTGGCCTGGGTCATTCAAAGTTTCTAATCTGCTTATTTTGACAACAGGGTCCATGTTGAACTGAAATCGGCAAAGAGAAATGTCACTTATTGGATGGTGCCATTTTAAAATGTGATCCACCAAATATGAGCTGATGGTTTGTTGTTTTCATTCAGGAAATTGTCATCTCTTTTCCTCCCCTTATACTTTCTTCAATTTCCTTTTAAAACACTAGGATATAGAGAATACCTCCACAGTTACACTTAGAACTGTAAACATGGGCCTTAGGAACTTGGGTGAAACATATAGTATTGACTCCTCACTAATTTTTGCATTAGCTGAATGATAATTTCACATGTTAAAGATTTTTGGTTTTATCCAAGTAGGTATTCCCTCCACTGATAATGATTACTATCTATCAATGATTGAGAAGACTGTGTTTAGGAGTCAAAACCTGGCAGTAAGTAATGAACCTCCAAACGTAACTAAGATAGTCCCAGGATGATAGACATGCAGTCCATTGCTGGGGCCAGACTCAAAGGCATTTCAGTTTATCCATTTCTGGAGTGTGTACTTCACTCAGAGATTTTGGGGGAACTTCCCCTTAGGTGAGATCTAGGACTCTCTCTCTCTCTCTCTCTCTCTCTCTCTCTCTCTCTTTCTCTCTCTCAGTTGAGCTGAGTCCTAATGGGAGAGCTCTTTCATTCTGTATGTTCTAGTATATATTCTATGTGTTATTGCTGTTCAGTCATTTTCATAACATCATTTGGGGTTTTCTTGGGAAAGATACTGTAATGGTTTGCCATTTCTTCTACAGATCATTTTATAGCTAAGGAAACCATGGCAAATAGAGTTAAGTGATTTGCCCAGGGTCACACAGCTGGTAAGTGTCTGAGGCCAGATTTGAACTCAAGAAGATGAGTTTTCCTGACTCTAGGCCTGGAATTCTATCCTTTGTACCCTCTAGCTGCCCCTCTCCTATGTATGCCTTCACTGATTTCTGTTTTGCCGTGATTTGTATAAACGTGTTTCTTTTATTTATTTATTTATTTTGGCTAGGCAATGAGGTTAAGTGACTTGTCCAAGGTCATACAGCTACTAAGTGTTATGTGTCTGAGGCTGGATTTTAACTCAGGTCCTCCTGAGTCCAGGGCTGGTGGTCTATCCACTGTGCCACCTAGCTGCCCCTAGATGTGTTTCTTCTCCAGACAACAGTAGCAACAAAATACCACAATTTCTTGCAAAACTAAGAGACCAAAAATTATATATATATATATACATATATATATATATATATATATATATATACACACACACATATATATGTGTATATGTGTGTGTGTATATCTATATCTATATCTATATCTATATCTGTATCTATATCTATATCTATATCTATATATGCATGTATGTATGTATATACAAACCATCAGCTCAGATTTGATGGATCATCTGAGGGCTGTCCCCGACATATAGCATAGGGGTGTCATTGTGCGACTTAAAAGGAAGCAGAATAAACATTTCTCGCCTTTTCTTCCCACCTTTCTCTAAACAAGACTTTGATTCCTGTGGGGAGGAAAAGCAGGAAGTTGGTGCTGATGGCCATTCTGCTGTCCTCAGAGAGAGGTAGTACCAAGAGTATAGCTGAGTATAGCTGTTAGAATAGAGTGTCACCTTCACACTATGAGACATTAGAAGACACCATTCCTAGTGGGTCAATGTAAATATCACTGTAATGAGCATCAAAAACAATGTCAAAGGAAATGTCAAATGTCAAAAGAAAATGAAAGAAATGCCATGAAAGTGTATAAGCTTAAGGATATTTACATAAAAAAGGAGGTGGAAGATATTGTAGGCCAGCAACTTGGTGCTGGTGTTTTGAAAATAATGTCTTGGTGTTTTGAAAATAAAGATTAATTTTCCTAAAGAGTAGGTCTGACTATGTCATTCCCTTACTCAATAAATGCCAATAATTTTCTATTACTGCTAGGATCAAATATAGGTTCCTGTTTGCTTTATAAACTCCTTCACAATTTGGCCTCAATTCAACTTTCCAATATTATTATATATAACTCCCTTTCTTGCACATGAAGGTCCAGCCAAACTGACCTTCTTGCTGCTACTAACATATAACACACCATCTCCTCCCTCCACACCACTGCACTGGCTATATCCCTTAGGTTTAGAATACACTCCCAACTCATTTCTATCTCTTCGAACCTTTTGTTTTTTTTAAAAAATTCTGTTCGAGTGATACTTTCTAAGTAAAACCTTTCCAAATTCCCCCAGTTACTAGTTCCCCCCACCAAAAAATTGTTCTTCCTTCTTTTCCTTCCTTCCTTCCTTCCTTCCTTCCTTCCTTCCTTCCTTCCTTCCTTCCTTCCTCCTCCCTTCTCTCTTTCTTCCTTTCTTCCTTCCTTCTTCTTTCTTCTTCCTTCTTTCTTTCTTTCTTTCTTCTTTCTTTCTTTCTTTCTTTCTTCTTTTCTTTCTTTCTTTCTTTCTTTCTTTCTTCTTTCTTTCTTTTTCTTTCTTTCTTTCTTTCTTTCTTTCTTTCTTTCTTTCTTTCTTTCTTTCTTTCTTTCTTTCTTTCTTTCTCCTAGCTGACCTTGGGCAAGCCCCTTTCCCTGCACTTCCCTTTACTCCTTTGGAGAGTGTGTGTGTGTGTGTGTGTGTGTGTGTGTGTGTGTGTGTGAAGGGGAGGTGGGGGTGGGATTGACTTCACTAGACAAACTTTCAGGTCCCGTCCAATTCTATTATCCTATATGGTCCACTTCAGAAACACATCAATTAATCTACACTACCACCCATCCCACCCCAACCACACCAAAAAAGTGGTGGTGGGGCAAGGGGGTCCTCTGTTAACTGTGTCCCAAGTTACTTTGCCTGATGGGGCAGCTCTTGTTACATTTTATGTTCCTTTTCTCTCAGTGATGATACCCTTGCTTTCATTCAGTAGAAACCCAGGAATAGAATAAAAGGGATGATGATGAACCTAGATGAGAATGATGGGACAACTCCCACCAATCAAATATTTTATTTTGGGAACAGAACATCTGTTTGTTTGGTTAACCCAGGATACCTCCCCCTCAGCAAAACTGAGACCACTAGTTTTCTTTTGACTTTTGTTAGCAGTGTAATAACTGATCAATGGCCTACATCATTCACTGAACATCTCAAACTAAGATTGCAATTACACCCACTTAGGGGGCATTTATAAATACCCCCATTTCCAAACTTGCTCCCTTTTGCATGAAGCAGAGATTTTATGGAGAAAGAAGCCCTTTAAATTCATCTGCTTTAGCCCCACCATGACCCTCTCCACACACCTAAACTAAATTGGAGACATTAATCTATGATTGGGGCTTTCCCTGTCTCTCTTCCTTACTTTGAAGATAACCAACATTAAGTTTTATCCAGCTAGTAAACACTTTGGGCCATATATTGCCCAGTGATGACATCTGTTTGTCAGGGTCACTGATGATAATTCCAGCTGCTGTCAAAAAGCTTTGGAGGCTTTATCTCTGTCTGGAGAGATTAGTTTGAGGGTTAGGAGGGGGAGGGAGACACCAGGTGGAGGTGAGGCACTCAGTTTCCCTAGAAGTACAGCCCAATAACACTGAACAGTCTCACACTTTGCATAAACTTTTGGTTTCAGAATTTACCTTACAAGAGCAATTTGCTGCTACCTGCAGAAAAAGTTTGACACGTCTGCTGCTTGGTGTTGCTCTGTGAATTATGTCCATGGTCTCACAGCTCTGAATAGGAGGTACAGATGTTTTGTGTTAAGTCTACTGTATATACAGTAGGAGGGAACTGCTTTGTGCAACAGATATGTGCTTTAAAGACCCACTCTCAGTTTCAGTAGGAGACTAAGCAATCATGCATGAAAGAAAAATGCCTAGGAATTAAATGCTGGAGTTCATAATTCCTTAAATGTGCCCCAAAGCAAGGGTCTGTCACATTCAAGTCACTGAACTGAATTTTCACTTTTCCCTGCACAAAGAGCTTGCTGAACACCCCGCCTTGTAGTGCATTGGATGTGACACTTCCCGAGCCACCCCCCTTCCCCCCCCCCAGTACCTTGGTGGATTAGAGAAGAAAGAACTGATTCTCTTTCCAAGGTACAAGCAGAACACTTTTTTTTTTTAACACCCTCTGGTGGGGGGTGGGGGTGGGGAAGAAGATTGATGTCTTTCTCCCCTTTAAAGCTCATTTAAAAACCATTCTGGGTATTTGACAAGTTACCAAGCTTTTGTCCTTTTGTAAACAAAGGGAAATTGGCAACTAATTACAGCTGAAGACAGTTAAAGTGAAGGACTTAAAATAATAAGCTACATAATCATCAGTACCCTGTGCTGTGTTTACATACTGGGGGAATTCATTGCAATCTTGGGCATTTATAGTTGACTGAGGGTACTTTAGGCAATTTACATTTCTTCGCACACCCACCAAACAAGCCTGTGTATCTGAAATCCTGCCCACACAATCTCAGAACCATGACATTTTTAGTTAGTATTAAAACTGCCTTAGGGACCATGTAGCTCAACTCTCTCATTTTATTGTTGGGGAAACTGAGGGCCAGGGAGGAGAAATACATAAGCATGAATATATAGTTTATAATGGGAGGGGCATCCCATTATATTGTAGTCCAGAGAGTTCTGGATTTGACTCAAATCTCAGCTTTCTAGGATTGAAACCTTTAAGACCCTGAGCAAGACTTCAACCTCTGTTCCTCAGATTCCTTATCTGTTAAATGCAGATAGTAATAACACTTGCATTACATATCTCACCAACCAGTTATGAGGATCAAATAAGATCTGAAGATCACTGGCTCTTAGTACAGACTTCTTTCCACCAGCATGACTTTTCTGGACAATAGGTATTCACTCATACTAATAACTGACAGGAGCAGCTAGGCAGCACAGTGGATAGAGAGCTGGGCCAGGAGTCAGAAGGACCTGAGTTCAAATTTGGCCTCAGACACTTACTAGCTATGTGACCCTGGAAAAGTCCCTTAACGCTGTTTGCCTGGTTTTCTTATCTGTAAAATGAGCTGGAGAAAGAAATGGCAATCCATTCCAGTGTCTCTGCCAAGAAAACTCCAAATCAGGTCACTCAGAGTTGAATGTGAGTGAAACAACTCAACTGACATATGCATAGTTCTATTGCATTCTGTTTCCTCATTATTCAGTCAAGTAGCTTTTATTACATGCCTATTATGTACCAGACTGTAAGCACTGAGAATACAAAGAGAGGCAAAGGGCAGTCTCTGCTGTCAACGAATTTACAATCTCATGCAGGAGCTCACAGCCCTTATCTATAAAATGAAGGGCTTGAACTAGACAATCAATAAGGGTCCCTTTCAAATCTAAACCTGATGATGCTAATTATCTCAGTGCAACCTCAGGACAATCCTGGCAGATAAATACTGCAGGTATTAGAATCTCCATTATATAGTTGAAGAAACTAAGGCTCAGAGAAGTTCTCAAAGACTTCTACAAGGTTACATAGCTGGTGTCAGAAGAGGGGTTTGAACTCAGTTCTCTCCTGACTAATCCCAGAACTCTGTGCTGCTTCCACTTCACACAGTATGGAACAAAAATAAATTTGATTCTAATGAACAGTGACTTTTAAATAATGCCATCATCTTCTAGTAACTGAAAAAAAATCAATTAGCCCCTTGCCAGTTAATATTTTCTAGGACATTGGTAGTAAAATGAGGTACTCCTTGAAGTCCCCATTCCTGTCTTAGGCAATTCTAAAGGACAATTAAATGCATGCAGTAATTACAGAATATTTCATCTTGGGCCTTAGCAATTGCTAACCAATGGGGACACGGATTATCCTTATTCTGGTAGATACCCCTTAAATCATTAAAAAATAAATTTAAATGTATTCCACTGGGCACTCCACATCTGTCTACATTGTATTCTTAGTCAATCCATGTGAATTCTTGCTAACAATACATGTTCTGACTGGCACAGAGAGGATCCAGGACCTAAATAATGAACCTAGTCAATAGGTTTCTTCTCCTTCCCCCACCCCCTTTTTCATTAGCATTCATCTGCAGGATGTTAACGCCAGAAACCTCTGACAAGGAAAAAAGCATAATTTTGATTAAATATTTCTTTAATGTTTGACTTACTTCAAAGTGTTGCCTTAATATAGAAAAGCACTAAAGGTAATACAATGTAACTGGGAATGTTGAGAAATGATTCCGGGCCAGTTCTCAAACACTAGACCACCTCAGGGCATGAGATTCATTTGTCTTTGTACTAATAGGTTTGTGACTTTTTTCTTCTTTCCTTTTTTCATTTTTCCTTTTCAAACAACCAATGGAGGAAAGAGGGAGGGGGCAGCTAGGTAAGAAGGAACTCTTAATTCTTCATTTCCCTAGGTTCAACTGCCATTTAAAAAGCCAAACCTTCGGTTAAAATGTATTTCCTCCATCACACCATCAGCCTGCATAATGAGGCACCATTTTGCACCAGACAACTGCCTGGCAGGTGACAATTAGGTCACATTTGAAGATACTGCAAGGTGAGCAACTTGCAAATAATGTGAGAAGAGGCTTTGTTGTGACTTGTGCTCCAAGGAGATTTCCTGGCCTAGAATTGTCTGCCAGTTTAAAGCTAGCTTGGGTGAGGCTGCAAAGTGAGTTTAACTATATGAGGAACATTGGCCACAATTCCATAGCTCTGTTTGTACCTCATGTACCACATGAGCTATTCTTCTGCTCATGGTTTGTGAACTCATCTGCATTGTATGACATTAAACACTGTCCATCTATCTATCTATCTATCTATCTATCTATCTATCTATCTGTCTGTCTGTCTGTCTGTCTGTCTGTCTGTCTGTCTATCCATCTATTATCCTTTATACAGCTACATGAGTATTATTAGTGTGTGGTATAGATAGGTGTATATATGTATATAATATACTTCCCCACTTCAACAACCTTTGATTTTATCCTTGGCTGTAGTCCCTCTCCCAACAGATTAACAACTCCTCTTCACTCACTCACTAGCTCATTCACTCGTTCAACAAACAAGCAAGCAAACATTTAATAATGGAAGGTCTTTAAGAACTGTCAGCTGAAAAATTTGTCATCCTGAGATAATAAGCTTCTCAGAACTTAATTACACCTGTCCTCGGCAGATAGGCAGATAGTCTGTTATTGGGCCATTTTCAAAGGCTTTCTGGCATTTTAGGTCTTCCTAGAACAAAAATTCTATGGTCATAGTCCTAAAAAATCCAGGGTCACCTACATACTTGTAGCAGGCAACATAGTGCTACTTTGGCGGAAGATACACACATAGTCTCCTCACAATGAGGCATCTGAAAGAGACCGTAGTATCATTTTCCCCTCTGTTTATCTAGATGTCTTTCTAAAATAATAGCTAGCTTACATTCATATAACATCTTAAGTTTTGCAGAGAGCTTTACACATATAATCTCATTTGGTCCTCACAACCATTCTGGGAGATAGGTGCTATTTTTAATCCCATTTTAAAGAGGAGGAAACTCAGGCTGAATGAAATTAAATGACTTGTTGAGTGTCACACAGGCTAGTAAATGTCTGGGGCTGGATTTTAACTCATCTTCCTGTCTCCAGGTCCAGCATTCTATCCACCATTGTTACCTAGGTGCCTCATGGATAAAATCACATATTTTAGGAAAATATTCAATGGAATAAAAACACTTCAAGCATGTGTATACATGGGTGTGTGTGTAAGGGAAAAGATTACTCTTTTTATTATTTACTCTAGTAGGAAACAATTTTCTCTAAGAAGAATTATATGTAGATTAATAGATAAATAAGTTAATAATATAATAGATATATTAATATCTATTAATCTATTATTTCATAATATATAATAGATGTATTAATAATATAATAGATAGATATATACACATATGCATATACATATACATATACTTGTGAATGTCTTTACACTTGCACTATGTTCTTGTGTACATGTATATATATAATGGGCCCTTAACATTTGGATGTTGTATGATAGAAATCCTCATGAGTTGGCAAATCATAGGTTCACATGATTCAGAACTGAATATACCCAAGAGACCTTCTGCTCCTATTCCTACATTTTATAAATGAGGTAACTTATGGTCTATGTGACAGAATGAGTAAGTAGCAAAGGTAGGATTGAAATCCATCATTTCTAAATTAAAATCCAGTGTTTTCTCCACTGTGGTCCTGTGATTAGTAAATGACAGAGCTAGGTCAAGAATTCATTCTCTTACATTTTTATACTAGAGTGGGCCCACAGGGGTTAGAGTACAACATCATTCTTTGTTCTGTACCCAAGCATGTAATTCGGAGTAAGTTTGGGCCTCTAATTAGAGATATTAGACTCTCTGTTCTCACACTCATTAACTTGTTAACCCCCTTCCCCAACTCTGGCACCCCAAGGTTCTTAGGTTATGGAGGAGTTAAAAAGTACTCCATGTGCAACATCAATCCAATATGGGATATGTGATTTATTTCTACATACATACCAAAAGAAATGCCACACCTAAAAAGGCTCATAAGCACACATTAAAAGAATAGCATTTAATGATAACCAATGAATACTGGTAAAATCTACTGAAAAGTGGATAGACCACCACAGAACATAAAGCAATTTTCATTAGTGCAAATTAAGCATTTTACATTTCACTTCAACTTGGCAGTGTGCTAACCACTCCTCATACACGTCTGCCAGACGTGGGGAATCTTCTTGTTAGTAGCTGGCCACTCCAAAACAAAAGCTTCTTTTACTGCCAGCCAGCTCAAATCTCACTGACTCAAGACCGCTAGACCTCTAGAACTTATAAGATTGCCTCCAGGCCTGGGGAATTCATTTGCCTAAAATTAGGAACGAGCACATGCAAAAGAGGAGAATATATCCATATTCTGTGCTGCACAGAAGCCAAAACTGTGGAATGGGGCCAGCAACCTTTTCACACTCAACTCTTAGAATACATCTTGAAGCAGTCCTTCACAATTCATACCTGGAAAGGAAGAGGGAAGCAGAGGGCTGAGTTGATCCCTTTGGATCCATTGTCTATCCACTCAGTCATCATCTCCTTTGGCCTAGAAGTCAATAAGAGTGCTTCATCACTTCAAAGTGTAAACCTTTTAGCCTTAAGTCACACATTATGAGAAATAGGCTCTCAAACTTCCAAGTGGTTGACTGGGACAAGGAAGATCAACTTTGAGGATGCTCCATGGAATGACTCCCACAAGCCCATTCAGCTTCCACTACACATTATTTCTTGAACTTAGGGTTCCTAGTCAATAGTACCAGGAGAGAAACAGATTAAGAGAAGGCCATTTCTTTCTTTACTCATCTGTCCTTATAGATACCTATAATTCAATACTACAAAGAGGGATAGGAAATTGTAGGGGAGAGAGAAACACAGGAGATAGAAATATGATCTATGAAAGAGTGTATGTCCACCATCCCTTTTCTTCATCTTTACAGCTTTCTCTCTCAAACCTCACCCCCAATTAAGACAATCATTCATATAGGTGACTTCAATAAGGTATTCTATTAAGGTGTGTTCCAGACCAGACACAGAATTTACCTCATGAAGAACAAAAAAACCAAAAAGTGTGGTAGGAGACTCACCATCCTGATCAAAAAGCCTTTGAAATTATATCTGAAGAGGAGGGAGAGAAATTTCTAGATAAAACTACAAAATGGGACACTTAGGAAAGCTGTCCAAAAATGGAATTAGCTGTCTCATTATAAAGTATGGTCCCCATCTTGGGAGATGGTCATTTGTCAAGGAAGTGGAAGAAAGGATGTCTATTTGGGGTCATCTATATGATCTTTGTGGTCCTTGTAAATGCTGAGATTCTATGATGTTTGATAGTAGCCAGATATTCTAAAGAGGAAATGATAAGGAAGTTGTTTAGCAATGAAGATGTGTCAAGATGTCCTACCTCTTCAGTGTATCTAGTACTTTCTAGGGGATTTTTGAAGGTTTAAGACAATTTGAAAGGCTAGGCACTAAATTACAAAGAGGACATGGAAGACTTTTAATTCCAATGTTCTTTCCACTCTACCATTCTGCTTCTGAAGGCAGCATGGAAAAGAGTATGCTGTTCTTCCCATGGAACCAGGTAACGACTTGGATTTAGAGCCCTCACTGCTCTTGGTGAAATATTATAATGTTAACAGCACTGCCTCCCTACATTTAGGAGTTGCATATTTCTTCTTACTACCGACAGAATCGATCTCTTACTGGCATTTCTACCTCCAGCAACCTTAATTTGTATGTGCTTCAGCAAGTCTTCTTGAGGTTACCTTTTCAAGGTCCTGGTGAAAGCAGAATATAGTGGGGCCAGGGAGGGAAAGAAAGGTAAGAGGAAATTAATCCACATATCCAAGCTGCATCAATAGAAATATATACAAACAAGGAGCAGAGGGTGGGGTGGTGACAGCTGTCATTTCCACCTCACTCTCATCTGAACTGGTCAAAGGAGAGAAGAATACACACACACATAGAGAATTGGGTACAGAAATACATTCCACTCAACAGGGAAATAGAAAGGATAGGAGAGAAGGGAGAAGAGGGGATTAGTGGGATGTTAGATAGTCCTAAGCAAAACAAACTCTAAATATGTACAAAAATATTCTTAGCTCTTAGTGAAGAGGCAAAGAATAAGAATTTGAGAGGGTTCCCATAAATCGGGAAGTGGATTAACAAATCACAGTATATACATGTAATGGAAAATTATTGTGCTGTAAGAAATTAAGAAGGGGATGGTTTCAGAAAAGCCTGGAAAGAAACGCGTGAACTGATACAGAGTGCATAGAACCAGGAGAACAATTTATGCAATTACAAGGGTATGAAGATAAACAACTTTCAAAGAATTAGTAACTCTTATCAGTATAATGAATAACCAAGATTCTGGAAGACTAATGATAAATGAAACATGCCACCCACCTCCTGAAAGAGAGGTGAAAGACTCAGAGTACAGAATGAGGCATTTAATTTTTGGACATTGCCAATGCAAAAATTTGTTTTGATTGACTGTACATGACTATGATGGGTTTTGTTTTTCTTTCATTCTCAAATGAGGTAGTGTGGGAGAGAGAGAAGGCAGACTTTTGCTGGTTGAAAAAAAATTTGCAATTTTTTTAATTTAAAAAAAAAGCTTATCCTCTCTTCCACATGCCCCCTTAGCGAAGCTCAGTATACCCCAGCTGCTTCAAGTTTCTAATTGTCATCTATCCTACATGAATGTTTTTTCAAGCTAGATTCAATGCAACAGAAAATGTTAAATTGCCTACTGTTTACGAGGTCCTGAGTGATATAAAGTTGAAAAAAAATAACAGTTCCTGCCCTCAAGGAGCTTACATTCTACTGGAGGTAATGCTAAGAAAAAAAGTTGAATTCTACCAAATCAACAACAGCAGCAAAAACAATGAAATTAAAAGTAACAGTAAATATATTTTAGAAGTATTTCTTCACCTTCATTTTCTAGAAGGAAAAAAAAACTTGGCTATTTCCTAATTACTGTGGTTTAATAAATGTCAGGGTTTGTGGTTGTTTTGTGGATCTGGGGAGAAGACCTGAGCTGTCATTGTAAATGTGACTTTAGGCAAATCATTGAATTTTTGAAGCTTTCATACCTTCATATGTAAAAGAGGAATAAAAGGATTTTTAGTCCTACCACACAGGTTGTAGTCAGAAGCAATTGATACATACCAAGTACTACATAACTACAAAACCCTAGGAGTTATTTGGAAATTCACTGGATAGAAGACTGGACCTGGATTCAGGAGAGATCTGAGTTTGAACTCTTCCTCTGATATTAGCAATGAAAGCACAGGCAAGTTACTTACGAGTTACTCAGTATTGTCATCTACAAAATGAGAATAATAGTACCAGTAACAGTAATGCCTATCTTATAAGTTATTGTGAGAATCAAATCACACACACATATTTTTTTGTGTGTATATATATATATTTGTACACACACACACACACACACACACACACACACATATATACATATATAAACACTGTAAGTACTAAAGCTTTCTATAAATTTCAACATGCAGGCATCAGAACTTTATATGTGCGTACATAATATACATAGGGACAGAGAGGTAGCACAATGGGTAGAGCTCTGGCCTTAGAGACAGGAATACCTGGGCCTCAGATACTTGCTACCTGTGACCTTGGACAAGTCACTTAACTACTGTTTGCCTTAGTTTTCTCATTGGTAAAATGGAGATAATAACACCTTCTTCTCAGGATTGTTGTGAGGATCAAATGAGATCACACACACACACACACACACACACACACACACATACACACATTTAAAGTACAGAGACTTTTCTTATTTTTTTCATCTATAAATTCCCTTCCTTTTTCTCCCCCATCCCTGCCCAATGAGAAGGCAAGAAAATCAAAACCTACTTCAAATATACAGTCATGCAAAATAAATTTCTGCTTTAGCCACATTATGAAAAAGAAAGAGAAAAAATAAATGCTTTAATCTGTACTCTGAGTCTGTCAATTCTCTAACTGGAGTGTTTCATCATAAGTCCTTTGGAATTATGGTGGATCAATTGTGTTGATCAAAGTAGCTAAGTCTTTCACAGCTGATTATTGTTACAATACTGTTGTTACTGTGTAGATAGTTCTGCTCATTTCCCTTTGCATCAGTTCCTACAGATTTTCCCAGATGTTTTTCCTTTCCTGAATACCCTTCTTTTCTTACAGCACAGCAGTATTCCATTACATTTATGCACCAGAACTTGTTCAGCCATTCCTCAATTGATGGGCATCCCTTCAGTTTTCAATTCTTTGCCACCACAAAAAGAGTTGTATTTTATAAATATTTTTGTACATGTGGGTCCTTTTCCTTTTTCTTTGATCTCCTTGTGGTATAACCCTAACGATATCATTTGGTCAAAGGGTTTGCACAGTTTAATGGCCTTTTGGGTGTCATTGCAAATTGCTTTCCAGAATGGTTGGGCTTATTCATAGGTCCACTAAGAGAGCATTAATGTGCCTGTTTTCCACTTCTCCTTCAATATTTGTTCAAATGAGATGATATTTGTAATACTAAGTGCAGTGCCTGACACACAGTAGTTGCTTTATGAATATTAGCTATTATTAGATGTAGTAATAATGCGCATAAGTATACGTAGGCATATTATTAAAGATTAAAGCTTTAATAGCTTAAAACATTCACATGTGAATGAATGATTTTTTTTTGTGTGTGTGTGTAGGATGGGATAGTCATATCTGGGCCTATGATTTCAATGGCGTAATGACAAACCTGTTAATCTAACAATGCACATAGATAACTATTCTGCTGTTTATAGGGTTAGGTTGCCTGGGGCACTGACCGTTTAAGTGACTTGCCCAAAGTCACAGAGTCAATATGTATCAGAGGCTGAACTACTAAATCCCAGATCTTCCCTACTCTGAGGTCAGTTCACTGTTTACTCTGTCATGATGCTGCTCATTATTCTAAATTTGTGTCACTAACATTCTTCTTGAGAGGCTATGTCCAAAGCAAAATTCATTATCTCATTCCTCCCCTAAAACCAATTCTGCTTCTGAAGTTTTCTATTTCTATTGAGGACATCAAAATTTTTCCATGTTTGCAATCTCAGTTTCATCTTTGATTCTTCACTTTCTCTCAATGATTTGCCAAATCTCATTTTTCCACCTTTTCAACATGTTTAACATTCTTGCCTTCTCTCTACTTATACAACCACTGCCCTCTGCCAAGCCTTCCACACCTCTGACCCTGACTACAACAATAACCTTCTAATTTTCTACCTACCTCAAGTCCCTCCACACTCCAAAAGTGCTAAAGTGATTTTCCCAAAATTCAGTTACTTCCCTAATCAATAAAGATAAAAATGAGTATGAAAACAAAATGAGCCTTTGCTGAGGATCTTAGATTTTCATTTCCATTTCTTTTTGCTTCCAGGACCAAATAAAAATTCCTCAATAATTTTAAAGTTCTTCAAACCTAGCCACAAACTAGCCTTATTATAAATTATACCATTTTCCTTTATCTTATCTATAAATTTTGTATATATTTATGTTGTTTCTTTGATGAAATGTGTCTATAAGCAGCCTAGCTTGGTATGCAGAGGCTCATCACAAGAAGGCTGATCACCTGATAATTATTTGTTTTGGCCATATAAATTTATGATACTATGTACTAGGACGTAGGTGGATAATGAACTGAGTCCACAGGAAGGAGTGCTCAACCGTGTTATATAAAGCATCAGTGTATTTTTATTATTGCTATCATCATCATCATCATCATTCTATAAGGGAACATAGAAGTTAAGACATTCTTGAAATCCTGAAAAAACATTTTGTTCTGCTTCTTTTTGTACATGTGACTTTTTCAAGTCTTTTTGTTACTTTGAGTCTCAGTTTTTTCATGTGTAAAATGAGTGGGCTGGATTCAATTAGGTCACATCTAGCTCTTTACATCTATGATCCTATGAATGTTGTTCCTGTTAGAATAATAATAATAGCTGATGTATATGTAAGAAAAGAATATAATATATTCTATTAGGGATTTCTATATTAATTCTACCAAAATAGCAACAAAACTAACAAAGTGAAAAGTAGGCAATGTTAAAATGTTTTAGAAGTAATTTTTATTCTGGCTTCAGTTTGTAGAGAATGACATGTATGCAAATAATTTTGAAATAGAAAAGAAAAATGCAAAAGAGAGGTATAAACAAAAGAAGGAAAGAATATTTGCAACAGGGGATAGGGAGGAGATAGGAAAGCTTTCTGAAGGAAGTAGCCTTTCAGCTGGGTCTTGTATCATGGATAGGATTTCAACAAGCAGAGTAGGGGCTGAGGAGCAAGACAGCCTAAGCAAAAACCTGTGGAACTGAGACTAGTCCAGTTTAATTGGGGTTTAGAGGTGTTAAGGGGAGAAAGGAGAAATAACACAAAGTAGGATGAGGGCTGGTTATAGAGGACCTTCAATGCCAAAACAAGTAGTTTGGCCTTAATTATAAAGGAAGCAACATGGAAGGATTCCAATGGCTTTGAGCAGAGGAGGAATATGGTGATCTGTACATAAGCAACATTGATCTAGCAGAATGCGTCCTGGGGCCTTCAGAGAGGGGAAGGGACAATGTTTTTGTGAAGCTATCCACACTTTCTCAGCCAGCACCCCCTACTATTAGACAGCTGTTGGAGATTAGACCTGTGGTGGATGTGGAGTAAAGATCCTTATGGAGCCCTCTAAGCCCAGCTCCTTATTCCCTTTTGTTAAGCCTCTTTCACCCAACTCATCTGGAAGGGATAACTCCCCCAAACAACAGGTGGAAGGAGAACTCTTCTGAAAGGGAAGTTACCATAACTAGATTGTGACTCTGTAACTATTTGTACAAACTACGGCCTCAGTGGCTATAGAAAGTGAACAAAATGACTCATCGTATACACTAATAATCAAGTAAGAGGGAAAAAAAAAGAAAGGAAAGGATGTATGTAAACCTGGATGCTTCCCACTAGCAGCTGCAAGATTGCTGTGCCTTTTCTAAGTCAAACTCTCTTACCAGCCTGATGAGATCTTGGAAAAGAAAGGCCTACATTTTAAATACAGCCTTATTTGTTTTTGTTATTTTTTTTCTTCTTCCAGGAACAATTTAGGGGCCTCCAATTAGCTGCAGGTGCAAATATTATGCATTCAATTAATTGTCTTCAAATGGTTAATTATGGGCAGAATTGGCTAATTTGGGGTGCAATTAACTACTTGCCACTTATTCTGAGAATGCCAGTGGACAATTGTGCCTGCAATTAATTTACAAGAGCCATTACAGTGAAAACCTTGTACTATAAACCCTAGACTAGAGAGGGAGGATTTTTTTAGAGGCAGAATTTCGCTCCGGGTTAATTGCATTGACTCTTCCTTCAGCTTCCCTATGCAGGTTGCCTGTAAATGGAGTTCACGTTGCGTGCTTGTGTGAATTGTGCAGCCTTGCTGGAGATGGAGGCTCTGAAAGGAGCCTAGAAATAGGCTGAATACTCAGTGAATGTGAAGCACACTAGATCAGAGCTATATGTGGTGACTCCACAAATGTCTCTGCAGGCAGCAGCCCTGCTTGGATTTTCTACAGAAGGTGGGAGGCTCTTTTTCGGAAGTGTGAAATTGCAAATCCTTCCCAATGGTCACAGGTGCTGGGATAAAACTGATCTGGTTACAGAATCACAGACCTGCAAGGCACCCTAAAGATCATGTAGCTATGGAATCAGAAATTCAGAGTCATAAGAGACACAAGAGGTTGTCTATTCCAACTCCTTACTTGATACCGGAATTCCTTCTCCAAAGGCCTCAACATGAGGTCATCAAGTCTTTGTTAAACATGAACAAATAAACTTTAATGATGAGAAGCTCCCACTTTCTTGGAGAAGTCTATTTCATTTTAGGAGCTACTAAGAAATTCTGACTTATGCTGAGCTAAAATATACCTTCCCATACCTTTCATCTATTTTTTAAAAGGGGGAATGCTAACACAATAACTCTAATCTCCCTCTTCTGAGTCCTTGCCCCACAAATAATTGAAGACAAATGTCTGTCTGGTCCATTCCAAGTTATAGAATCTTAGAAC
Organism: Phascolarctos cinereus; assembly: GCF_003287225.1. Taxonomy (NCBI): domain Eukaryota; kingdom Metazoa; phylum Chordata; class Mammalia; order Diprotodontia; family Phascolarctidae; genus Phascolarctos; species Phascolarctos cinereus. The sequence goes on from NW_027555625.1 coordinate 196,253,885, forward strand.
AGGAAGGGCTGTCAGAATCCAACTCACGCCTGAAGAATGCATCCCTACAATACATCCATGACAAGCCTCCACTTTAAGACCTAGAGTGAGGGAGAAACCACCGTATCCCATTCTGCTTTTAGTCATCTCTGTTAAAATGGGTTGGTTTGTTTATTTCCTACCCCTGTGTGTCAAATCAGAGTCTGCCTCTCTGTAATTTATCCCCCGCACTGCTCTTTAATCAGCCCTTCAGGGCAAAGTAGAACATGTCAGACATAGAGCTGGATGGAATCTGAGAGGCCATGTAGCCCAACCAACAGTTAGGATCTTGAGAAGAACAGATTCTGTGGGGGTTTTTTCCCCTTTCTTTGTATTCTTAGCACTTAGCACAGTGCCTGAAACACAGTAGGTGTTTAACAAATGCTGACTAGTTCATTTTATAGATGAGGGACCTGAGACCAAGGGAGCTTAGGGGACTTGACAAAGGTCACATAGATATGTCATGAGTCAGAGGTAGGATTTGAACCTAGGTGTTCTGACTCCAAGGCCATTATACTTACCACCCTACCATACTACCTCCATTTTCTACATAATAACCTTTCAAATACTTGAAGATATTCATCAAACTAAGTCTTATTTTCTAAGAGGATATACATTCCTAATTCCTCCAACCTCTTCTCATGCATTTATTCATCTTTGTGTTGTAGAACTCAAGTCTCCTGACTTTAATTACCATGCTCTACTCATTAGGTCATGTTTCCTCTCAATTTGACAGATTAGGAAACTGGAAAGGAGAGAAGTTCCATAAATTATCCAAGGTGCAACTGAAGTAGAAGAACCAGAATTAAGACCTTGGTCCATTAACATTTTTTTTCTGCTACGCTCTCTCAGTCAATACTGAGCGAAAACAGTCATACATAACTCCTGCACATTCTAAAGGAGGCATGCTTTCCTGGGGAGTCTACTTGTAGACTGTTTATTAAATTTGACAATCCATTGAAATTGTTTCTGAGGATGATGCATGAACTTCCAGCAGGGAAGGGTTAAAGCTGCAATGATTTTGTCCATAGGATCAAACATGGGTGAGAGGTCATTCTTCACATCTCATTTCTTTCACATGGGGATGTGCCTGGTAATCAAAGGAGACAAGCTTTCTGATCAGATTCTGCTTGAGGTACAGTACAGCGGGGGCATGGATTGTGTACATTGATCCAAAGTCAGCTACACTGGTTCCTCAGCATATGTAGACACCCAAATGCAGTTACTTGGAACCACTGAATGCTTCAGCCTTTTACTGGAGTCAAGCAGGTGACAAATGTATTGCCAAAGAATCACAGGAAAAAAAAAGTTTCCCTCTATAACACAAGGTTGAATCAAATTGGATCATTGGATTGCTGTGATTTAGGGTCAGTCACCTTTGATTACTTCTCTCCCTATAAACACTGTTGGGAAATGCTCACGAACTGCCAAGCAGCCTGATTCTCCTGTCCTTGACTACCCAGGGCTCCAACCAAGCTGTTCTTAGTAGAAAGATTTCATTCTGGCTTCCGGAAATCGAAAGCACTCATTCATGTAGGGAGAGTACAGGTAATTAAGTGTTGTACCTTAAAGGTTTATACTTAATGCAAACGGGAACAACAGTTCCATTTCCATCACTCTTTAATGTTTCCAAAACCTCACACAACAGTGTGAGGTAGATAGTAGATAGAGGTAGATATAGAAAACCCTCCCCGCTTCCCAAATTCCTTTAGTGCAGGGAAGATATCTTAACCTTTCTCTGTATCCTAAGCATTTATCGTAGTGCCTAGCAAGCACTTCATAAATGTTTGTTGAACATGTCATGACTGGGTGAGACCTAGAAGAAACTGCTGGAAATCATTTAATCTGAATTTTATAGATGAGGGAAATGAGGCTTAGAGAGGGGAAAGAGCTAATATCCAGCCAATTGCAGAGCCAGGACAAAAGCCCAAGTGTCCTTCCCAGTCTAAGGGTCTCTGTAGTATACTAGGCTATTCCAGGAGTAGCTTTTATTTTATGCATATGTTGTGTTAATAGATATGATTAGGGCCGTACAAAATTAAACCCATGTAATGATGAACAATGATCTTTCTGTATACAGAGCCTGTCAAGTGAACAATATGACCTTTCTCTAAAGTATAGGAGACTGTCTCTGGTCCAAAGAACCTACTTGTATCAGACTGATCAACTCTCATCTGCCTTCAGCTCCAACTGTACCAGAAGAAATACAATAATAGATATAACACTTTACCTTGAAAAAGACCTGAAGTTAACTTGTGAAAGAAAGTAGGGTTGGAAATACTGCAAGTTGTGAATTATTATGAAGTGATGGACTTTTCTGCATTGTCAATTGCAATGTGTCTTTGGAGAGAACTGTGCATAAGCAAATGTGAAATTTAACTTATACTCAAATAGTTTCCTAATATTTCAATTACTTTGGAAAAAATTGCATTTTAAAAACAAGCTATAGCAGAACTAACTGTAACCTGAGATGAAGTTTCTTTCCTCAGAGTATGTAAATAGATAAGTACTTAGAGATCCATTTGTATACATGAAATTTAAGTGGAATATTTTAATATGATAAATAATAGAAATGACCAATTGTTAATATGCAGACCTATACCTAGTTTCAGCTAAATTCAAAAATTGTTTATTAAATGCCTACTATCATAGTAATTGAATATAAGCCACTATGTTAAAGCGGATACAAAGACCTAATAAAAATAAAACAATACAAACGAAGTCAATCACTACCCCAAAGAAGCTTATTATTAATAACTTTCTAATTATTTTTCAATAAGAGAAGTTATTTATTGTTCATTATATTGGAAAAAACTATTGAATAATTCCTCAAAATTTAGCAGATGAATAAATGAATTAATTAATGAAAAAGCATTTCATTGAAGATGTAATGACTGAGGTCTTTGAAATCATGTTATCAGAAAAGTAAAATTGTCCAAATATAAAGAGATCAATAGTCTCTCCATTTTAAAGATGAAGGAACAAGCAGGGACTTCCAAATTTTGACTTAAGAGTCCTGCCACATATGGTCTGGAGGCTGCAGATTCCCCACCTTCCTGATCTTCTCTTTGTTCTCCACTTTCCAGAGAGGGGAAGAGTTTAAGGAATGTAAAGTGACCCCTGTACTCATAGACAGGATTCAAACCCAGAACTAGGTATCATCCTGACTACAGTTAGTAAGTTCTTCCCTATACCCTACTGTTGCTCAATCACTGCCCCTAAAATGGCATCCCTAAGCTAAGAGACTGTAAAAAATGAAATGATTATTGTTACCCAGAACAAAATACTTGTCAAGGCAATTTCCTATGAATGTAAACCTTTCATTTGAATTAAAAGTTAGATTTGATTCTACAGGAGTGGATAGATGGATGTATTCTAGTATTTCCTAATGTCACATTACATATGACACAGATATGAGATTTATTGTTTTCAGTCACATTCATATTAAAAGAGTGCCAACCAAATGAATAAAATCCAACATAATCAGTCTTATTTAAATTGTAGGTTTTCAGAGCAATTAATAAAACTGTTAGTTGAAAGCTGCTTGTTAAGCAACTCAAGAGAGCTGGGAATATTTTTTTTTCTTTTATTCTCATTCCTCTGTAAACCAGCCTACACTGACTAGACCATTTCTGTGTTTGCAATGTAGCAAATGTGCAACTGAGAAATATTGAAGCTGCATAGTATATTAGGTTGAGCTTTTAGATTGCTTCTTTAGTGACTCCATATGACCATCTGAGAGAAAATCAGACTCCTTTCCCTGGCATTCTAGGCCTCCTGGAATTTGGAGCACCCTACCTTCCCCACCTTATACAATTTTTATTCCTGGACACCTTTCTGCCACTGGAAAACATCCCACATGTTCCTGGATCTGTTTTTGTTCACTCTCTTCTCTATGTCTGAAATAGACTTTAATCCCTTTCTTTGACTATAGACTAAAACATCTTTCCTGATTTTTCCCAATCAATAATGACACCTCCTTCCCCTATCAGACTTCACACAACACTTTCTTATGTACTCAATGGTGGCCCAGTGGCACCTGGTCCCCAGCTGGACTTGGAGTAAGGAAGCCCTGAGTTCAACTAGTATACAAACATTTACAAGTTGTATTATCCTAGGCAAGTCACTTAACCTCTTGATGCCTAGATTTTCTCATCAATATAAGGGAGGTAATAACACTTACCTGACAGGGCTGTTGTGAGGATCATATGAGATAATAAGCAATAATTTACAAGTGTTAAAATGCTATATAAATGCTATTGTTATTATTATTTATTTACAGGTATTTACATACATGCATGTAATCACTTCAGATTGACTGTAAACACCTCTTGAGAGAGGGGACTATTTTTTCTATTTATATCCCTACATTGCCTAGCTGCCTACTTGTCTGTTGATTGATTGAACTCAGTAATATCCTTATCATGTAATGATTGTAATGTGTTATAATGATGTGCATATATATATATACATACATATGTATATATATACGTGTGTGTGTATATATATATATATATACATATATATATATATATATATATATATATATATATATATATATATATATATATATACGTGTGTGTGTATATATATATATATATACATATATATATATATACCTTCTTACTAGAACGTGAGCTCCAAAACAACAAGGATTATATTCATTTATTTTTATATCTTCCTCAGTACCCAGTATAGTACTCCATACAAAGGTAGGGATTAATAAATATTTATTGAATTAATAGAAGCACTTTGACTGTAGAAACAAAAATAACATGATGTGATTATTTCCAATGTATTATGCAAATTGGTCTAGTTCTTGTATCCATCCTACTGATAATACACATGCATATGTGTGTGTATGTGTATGTGTATCTCTCTATAGGTAGATAATATGTTTTTCAAGCATTACATGCAACTTTATGATTTCTGCTTCCTGGGTCTCAGTTTATTCATTTGTAACTTGAGAGGATCAGACTAGATAATTCTGAAGGGGAGGGAAGGTGCCAGGCATCATGCTTAGCGCTTTACAAATATTGTCTCATTTCATTCTCACGACAACCCTGTGAGGTAGGTGATATTATTATCCCCATTTTACAGTTGAGGCCACTGAGGCAGAGGTTAAGTGACTTGTTCAAAGTCATACAGCTAATAAGTGTCTGAGGCCACTTTTGAAACCATGTTTACTGACTTTAAGCCCAGCACTCTATCTCTTGTGCCACCTAACTGCCTCCAAGGCAGCTTTCTAATGCTAACATTCTACAATGGACACTTGATATGACACTGTCTTTTAAAAAATCAGAGCTTATTATAAAAAGCATCTGCTTAGATTTCTATCCAAAGAGTTTAGCACTAAAAACTGGCACTGCTAGTGCCATCCCCTCTGGTTACCCTCCATATATGATGTATTTACCTCACATGTTTTGATTTAAATATATACTTCCTCCGTTAGAATGGAAGGTGCTTGTTTTTTCTTTGTATCCCAAGCATTTACAATAATAAATGTGTTTGGTTGGTTAATTAGAAGTACCAGAGGGATTAATATACTTTCAACTTTACTGTATTCCAATGGCATGGAACCAAAGGCTGTAGTAATGGGACTAGAACCAGCTGATCAGCGAAAAGTCTGAAACATTGTGGTTCCTGCAAACAGCAGAGAACAATTCATGTTTACCTTTCCAAAATGCTTTTTGATTCACTAACTCATTTGTACCTTCATAATCGTTCTTGGATGATTCTATCTGAATCCAGAGCCTGGAACTATGGTTCTGAAATGGGTCCTAGAATTTACAAGCAATAGTTTAATTCAGTCGCATATTGATAAGCATGTGAAATACAATGATGTCACTTCCTCCTCTTCTTCCCCATGAATGGAAACCCAGGCAGCAGCTTCTCTTTCTCTTGCTTCTTTTTCTGGTAGCCACTAAAAACAGTGATCTCTAAAATTTTTTATCACAAACTGTAATCAGTTAAAAAAAAATGAAATTCAGTACACACCCCCAACATATACTAGAAGCAGTAAGTCAACAAACATTTATTAAGCACCTACTATGTGCCAGGATGCCAGGCATTGTGCAAAGTACTAGGGATACAAAGAAAAGCAAAAAACAGTCTCTCTTCTTAAGGATCTTGTAGTCTAACGCAGGAGACAACATGCTGACAACTTTGCACAAGTAGATATAGTTATAAACAAGAAATATATGTATATATACACACATATTGCACACACATGTGTATACATATACATACATGTATACATACATGTATATGATAAATTAGGGGTATTATCTAAGGGAAGATAAGATTAAGTGGGACTAGGAAGAAAAGAAAGGAAGACAGGAGAGAAGGAAGGGAGGGAGGAGAGAAAGAAAGAGGAAAGAACAAAAAAAGGAAGAGTAAATGAAAGAAAAGAGAAGAGAAGAAAAAGAAAAGGAGAGAAGAGGGAAAGGCAAGAATCTTACTTAGCCACTGTCTCAGAATATTGACACTACTTGCCTAATCCGCCCCTACGAGAAACCAGGGTAACAGCAGGGTATGCTGAGGGGCACTGGGTAGGTTATAACACCCAGAGGCCCCTACCTATGCCTGGTGGAGACGAGAATAGTTTGGGAGTATGCATAGCTAGGAGAGGCCAGTTGCTCAAAAAAACCCAAAACCAAAAAAAACCAGGGCTGAGGAGTGCTGGCAATGATGGGTGAAGGGGTTAGTGTGGCTGCATTGGAAACAAGCACCAGGTTGTTCTCATGATCAGCTGAGAGGATGTATATGAATGCACTTTTAAAATTTTAACTGCTGTACATATAGAATTATGATTGTCTAGTAGGTGCTCAATAAATATTTGTCAATTGCTTGCTTTCATTTTAAAAAAATGGAGTGAAGTAAGGAGCTTAAAACAGCAGCAGCTGCATTTGTCCACACAGAGATGATTTTCAAAGGCATATCCTTTAGAGATGCCAGAAAACACATTTTGTGTCATTTCATTTGCTGGACCTCCAACTGCCCAGCAGGTGTCATTGAGCTTTATGATAAATGCAAATGCTAGAATTTTCATTTAGATCCCAGAATTTGCAGAAAGATATTTCCCATGTGAGGCATGTTTCCCAGCATTAAAGCATTTGAGTAGATGCCTTGGATGCTGTATATTCCACTGGGTATATGTACCCATTTCTTCATAAAATACATAATGGTGCTGATGAGAAAAGGGAATCCCTGGCGCTTTGTGCCTGATTCTCTTATCCCACCATTTCAGAAACCTTGCAGCTTTTTTGAGAAGAGTCACATCAGAAAATCCCACTGCCATTTTGAGGTGATGCAGCCAGGTTTCTCTAAATTTCACGTTGTTTCTACATCTATGCACAAATCTAACATTAAAGCTAAATGATGCTATTTATCTGACCCAGTAACCTGACCAATTTTTATAGATTTGTTGTAGTTTTAAGACTTTAAAATATTGAATTAAAAACAATATCCTATGGATTCCATCTCCCTCCACCCCCTATAAGGAAATATTGGAACAAACAATATGGAGGCTAGTTTGTAATGTGATTGCCAAAGCAAAGTAAACATACCTTGCCAATTAAAAATATCAAATTGATCATCCATTCAGAGTAGGAAAGAACCTCAGAAGTTTTCTGGTTAAAACTCCTCATTCTTAAAAATACAGGGACTGAGGCAGAGGGAAGTTGTATTTCAAAGCAACATAGGTAAGCAGTACAAAATTTGAAACTGACTCTTAGACTTCAAAGTCAGGGTTCCTTCTACTCAATAAAAGATTCTTAACTGAGGGACTATACACCTGTTATAAAATATGTATGTATGTATGTACGTGTGTATGTACGTGTGTGTGTATAATGAAAAGAAAATGTGTATATACACACATGTTTAACATGTGTACATATATATGTTTTGCAATCTAATTAGTTTCCTTTGTAATCCTATGTATTTTGTTTGTGCACTTAAAAACATTATCCTCAGAAGAAGTCCATAGGCTTCAAGAAAATTGTCAAAGGGATGTAAGACATACAGAAAAGGTTAAGAACTCTGGAACTATACCTAGTCACTTCCTGAGTATTTGATCAATCTAATCTCATGCATTTATACATGACATTTATAAACAAATCTATGTATTGACACAAATAACAGAAGTCTAAGTAGCATGTAAATTTTTTAAGGGTAGAGACCATCTCACTTTTGTCTTTATATTTAGTCCCTTGCAAAAGCAGCATTCAATAAATGATTGCTGAATCATGGATTGATATATTAAGTCAATAAGCACGGGCACAAGTCCCAAATATCTTTTAAAAGTTTGGGCAGTTGAAATTCAAAGCTGTCTAGAAATTTGATCATAATATTTACCAATAAGGATAGAGTGGCATGAAATGACCTTTAGACTACACAATCTAAAATTCCCTGGATTTGCATGTTTGTATTATTGTTACCCCCCCCCGCCATAACACAAGTCACTTTTGTTTGTTCGTTTGTTTTTGTTTTTATCTATAGTATTTCCATGTATATGTATTATTTTTCCCCCACCAAACTGGTCCTGGTGAGTTTAAACTCCAGTCTGGATTCCCGATTTCCAACATATAACTCTTTCATTTAGTTAATAGCTGCAGCATAGCCATAAAGCTGTAATAGTTTATGACTTTCAGGACATAACCTGCAACCACAGACAATATAAATTATATTACATTGTGCTTTATGGTTGTACAAGGCACACCAAGGACCTCACCACTCTTCTGGAGTCAAGGGGAAGGGGTGGGATGAAACTGCCTGCTTGTATTCTTACTTCTTGGCTGAAAAAAGCCTGTACTCTATGACCCAATGTGTCATAATTCCTTCCCCAGTCATCCCCACAACTGCCCTGCTCACAATTACTGGCCCAATAGAAAGAGGGTTGTCTTTTTTTTGCCTCTAAAGAATGGAGACTATTCCTCATTTCTCCCCTAACTTAACTGACGACTTTCCTACCCAAATGAAAAAAAAGCAGACCTCATTTGTGCTATAGACATCACCAATTATTTTTGAGGGGCTATGCTATTTAACAAAGCAGGGGTGGCATTCACAACTGCATTGTGCAGCTGCATTTCTCCAAGTGCGTTATTGTGCGGTAGATTTTGTATTAAGGCTGAAGTCAGCATTGCATTATTCTTCCTCAATTACTAGGGAGCATCGAAATCCTACCTCTTGTCTTGGCTTAAGGTTAGGCCTCAAAACAGAGGGCAGAGGATGAACCCTGGTTTCTTAAATGCACGGCCTAAATAAAAAATGAAGATAATAGAGCTTCAGAAATTGTTAAGGGCCAGAGGGAGAGAGCAAACCAGTCATGCCTTTTGAAATGTGGGAAGGCCACTCACTCTTCTGCTGCACCTGCTGCCTGAGCAGAGCTGTGTTATTGAAGAGGGCTGCGGGTCCGATCTGCATATCAAATAGCTGATTTGTAGATGAGGTCATTCATTTTGTGGTCTGTATGTTTGCTGTGTTGGGGATGGGCTGTTGCCTAGCACTGGACCACAAAGTCCCAGCAGGCTTCTTGAGTCAGCAGCTCCCCTTGCCCATCCTGAATTCAAATCTAGTCTTGACCTTAATAAATAAATCTCTGCAACATCCAGCCTGTCCCTAAGTTCAAAGCACAAGTGATGCATTATGGAGCAATGACTCCCTTTGATGAGTCAAAGCCATCCATTTGGGCCCTGTATAAGCAAAGCAGAAGCCTAGTAAGTAACATGCTAACATGGTAATGACAGAGAGTGCTGTTCTGCATAAACACCGGGAAACATTCTTTGACAATTGCAGAGGGCAAGCTTAGGCTTCCGTTCTATCAGGCAAAGGAGGATTAAACCAAAGGAGCTCTAGCTGCTTAAATATGTAAACCATGTCAGAATCAGTTTGGGAAAAGTCAGTCTAGCTTTCATAAGATCTCTTGTATTGTTCAATTTCAGTCTTCTTACATTTACCATTACCCAGAGAAGCCTTCAATTCACCAGGACAGCAGTTCCATCCCAAAAGAAGCCTTTGAAAGAATATACGGTTAAGGAAAATTCAATTATAACCTGTTTCAGTTCAGTCTGTGGCTCCTTTTCTTGTGAAATAGGCCTTCCAAATGCAGTGGCCCTCAAACACTATAGTTGGTCTTCACTGACGATATTTTCCTAGAGGTTTGTGTAAGCACTTCCAGAAAAGTGCACACCTTGATGTTTCAACAGCATATGACTCCAAACCAGGGTTCCCAGAAGGTTAGTCCAGCAATCTTTTATTAAGTAAGAAAAGCACTGAATCCAGGACACATGAAGGATTATGTGACTGTCATCCAAGGACCTAGCATAACTAATTTCAGAGAGCCATCACAGGGTTCGCAACCAGGTGGAAGTGTTTCTGGCCAGAACAATTCATAAAACTGTGTCAGTGAAGGGTATAATTACATAGAATGACATCATGTGTTCTTGAAGCCTTGAAATTGGTTGAGCTGGAATTACCTGATTAGACTTTCTAATACAGATGTTGGTCTTGAAAACTAAAGGACTGGTTAGCAAAACTGGCATGCATTCACATAAGAAGTGTTCCTAGAATGCTCTTGGTGCTTTTGTCCATGTAGATCCCACTTTTCATTTTTTATCTTACCCTCAATCAGAAGAATCTAGAAGATGCTTTTGGCTGCTTCAAAGGGGCCTCTGTGGATTTGAGGTTATCCTGGAAAGCCTATAGGTGTATTACGAAAGCATCCTTTATAGGCCAAGAACAGTGACTATGGCAAAAATCACCTATAATCTTTGAGTTTAAACAGGCAATATGTGAAAACTGCAACTCGAAATAAAATTGTGTACTGATAATGTACGCAATCATCTGAGACTCCTCTGAGTGAAAGTATAGCTCAAATGACACCTCCTCTAGGAAGCCTATTCTGATTCCCTCAGCCAGAATTTCTCTCTCTCTCCCCTGAATTTTCATGTATTATTTGCCCCTTCATCATGTGCTTGAATACTCCAATATATTTCTATTTATTTAAGAATATGTCTTTCTTATAGAGCCTATTATATTGGAAGCTCTGTGGGAGCTGGGTCTATGCTTCATATGTGTTCCCGTTAGCGCCTAACACATAGCCTTGTACATGGTAGGTGTTCAATAAATGTCTGTTGAATTAAACTAATCTGAATTGTGCATGAAACATAATGGACATGAGCTTTTCACAAAATAATAATGTCAGCTCCATAATAGCCCTACCTCACATTTCTATAGCACTTAAATTTTATAAAGTGCTTTCCTTCTGACATCCCTGGGAGGCAGAGTTTTGTGGCATACCCAGAGAGGCATGGCTAGTATGTGTCGTTCTGAATTATTTTGGGGTATGAGGATAATGGGAAGGAACATCGTAAGCGTCCTCCAGCCATGATGCCAAAGCATAGGATTTCATATTTAGACCAAAAGAAATGGTAAAGATCATTTAATCTAACCTCTCCTTTTATAGATGAGGAAACTGAGGGACAAAGAAAGGAGGTGACTTGCCTGAGGTCACACAGGTTAAAAATGGCAGACAGGATTTAAACTTAGTTCCTCTGAACCCAAACGCAACAGTCTTTCCCCCTACATCATGCTGCCTCTCTGTTACCAGGGGAATGGTTTGTGATTGCTTTCCATTGAGAAATATTTCAATATGATCTTCCCTGCAGTGTCAAATTCTATTAATAATGCCTACCATTTCTGTGGTTTTATAGTTTTGAAAACATTTTCACTGATCTCATTTGATTTTCACAAGATCTTGTGAGTCAGACAACGCAACTTTTATTTAACCCAGTTTACAGATGAAGTCAATGCCCAGAAAAAGTTAAATGACTTGACTTCCCTGAAATCATTTAGTACATTAGTGTCAGAGCTAGAATCAGAACCCTGGCTTTTTTCACTTCAAGTCTAGTACTCTTGCCATTATATTCCAAAATTTGTAAGTGAAGGCATTTAGGGAAACAATTTTTTTTTTTAACAATCACTGATGGCTATGATTTGAAAATAGAAATATGTCCAAAAAAGAAAGTGGTGGTGAAGTTTTAACACAACTCATATTTTCCTATTTTAATCCATACCCCTATATTATTAATTATATAAGAAAAATTCAAGTGCCTACACATTCTGTGAACACCATTATGGGAACACATCCAATGACTTTCTATTTCCAGTTTAAGTCTGTTCCCACTGTGGGGGGGGGGAATAATTGTGCTCTGGTGGTCAGGTGACACCAACCACTCAAATAAGCCTGGATCACAAAGAGGAGCCTTCCCCGAACAACTCTGAGAAAAGACACAATCTCCCAAAAGCAAAATCAAATAATGAACACTAAATAGGCCAATATACCCGGAGAGCCCAGGAGGAGTCAAATTTGCATCTCGATACAGCCTGATCCCTGACCCTTTTTTGCAGACCAAAAGCCCATTGAAATCCTGGGTTCTTGGCCACAGATTAATGGGCCTCGGGCCAGCATAAAACCTGAGGCTCAGGCTGTGAGAGTTTATTCAATTCACACAGCAGTTAAGAGGTTAATTTGAGTCATCTCCTAGGGAACTGACAGGGTATTGTCGACGTCATGTGGAGATTACTGGCCGGCTGTTTAATAAAGTAAAATTAAATTGCTACTGATGATTTTTTTTTCTTTGCAGCCACATTTTTAGTTAACATATTTACATTTTCAGGATGGATAAGCAGTGTCAAGGAGGTGGGGGAGAAGGTTGTGCCTGAGAGAAGATAAAACAGACAGCTAGATTCTTTCCTCTGAAACATCCCCACATGGTGTGGAAGAACTCATGACAATCGGAATGTAACAATGAATTAGAAATCAACAATTTTTTATTCTTACGCGTAATGACAAAAGTCAGCAGCCCTGGGTGATCCCTTTTTTTGTGAAAATAATTTCAGAGTTGGGTTCTCCTTGTTCTTGGTGCCAAATTGGTCATTTCTGTCAATTACACACAGGTTACAATTTGGATACTGTTCTTTTTACGGCTATCTTTGCTTGTTTGTGAGAGAAATGCACCACTGGGCTCCTTGGTTTCTAATAGCAGCCCAAGCCAGGCAGTATATGAGTTCCATTCACACTTAAAAAAAAAAAAAGGTTCATTCAGAGTTCCCCTAGCCTTCCCCCCAATCCTCTTAGAAATACTTTCCCCTGTGTGTGTTGGTTGCTGTTGACAAGTGGTAATATGAAAACAAGAGCATCTAAGCTTAATGAGCGATTCATGCACACGCTGAGATTTAGGGAGGGTAAAAATAAATCCGAGGCAAAGCTGATCAGGTGGGAGGGAAGCAAAATATATTTACCGTGCTGCATAATAAAGAACCTATTTCCATCCTCATAAACTCACAAAGCACCCAAAATGTCAGCTATTTTTTACGGCCCTTGCTCCTCTCAGCCAGAAAGGACCTGTGCTCCAAAGAGGGAGTGGATTCTTGGCCCAAGCTGTCAACCATCCTGTAGGGGATTTTTGGAGGGAGGGTAGTGAACGATCTCTTTTCTATTTTCTAGTTCTCCTGATGTTAACGCAGATAGAGAATAGCTCCGTGCATTGCAGCCTCGTAGGAAGCCTGCGTTTGCTCGAGTTCACACGGTTTATAGGCACATACAGTTTAGGGAAGGTGGCACGGAGCCTCCGGTGATAAACCCGTGACCTAATGCCACAATAGCAAAAGCGCCAGGGCCGAGCAGAGGAAATAGCATCCATGCGCGGAGGTGCGTCCTGTGTGGCGCGACACGGCCGGCTGGGCTGCACGCAGGGGTTCGCCTGGATGGGGATGCTAGGCTGCTGCCGCACAAAGGAGCCGTGCAGGGACCGGCCTTTGATTCCAGGACGAGTGCCCAATTTAGGCCCCTCCGCGGGCTCCCATTTTGCGCTGGCTATTTTTACAAAAATTCTGAGGGATCCCTTTGTGAGTCTGGACACTAATGGGAATCAAAGACTAAGCTTGCTCCTTTTCCCCCCTCTTCCTTCCCCTTAGGCACCTCCCAACCCCTACCCCCTCCCCTTACTTTGCTTGAGATTAAAGAAGCTATGTGATTCTAAAAATCCAATGAATAGAAAACCTTTAGAACAGATTTTTTTTTGCACCTTGTACACATTCTACTAGTAAATTCTGTGATGTCCCCTACATCAATGGCGCATAACCTTGTGCTTTCCTTAATAGAATTTATGCTTGTCTGCTTTCTACCTTCCCTGCCATCGCAGATAATGAGAGTCCCACAGTGCTCTTCGTCCCACAGAGTCCCACGCCGCTTCCAAGTGGTTGGCAAATTTCTCCTAGTGTTAAAACAGGCAATGTGGTCGGGGAGTGTGCCAGTCTGTGCATAAACATAATAGATCCCTATCACCAAGCAAAAGGTAAAGGGAATCAGATTTGAATTTAGATGCTGATTGTTTGGCTTTGCACCTCTATTAAATCGCCAAATCGAAACATCTGCAACTGGCAAATGGAGTAGGGAGGGATTTTAAAACAAACCAAAAAAAACCAAAACAACGTGCTACAGATTCCAACCCAGTTCTAGTCAAATGTCACTCGGTATCCACGCAGGGTTCAGGAAAGAGAATTCTTTATGCATCCGCCAGATTGAAAAGGTTATTTCACTGTCTTCAAGATGACTCCTTAGCTGATGGCAGAGCTAAGGGGTTGGTGCCCTCAAAGAAGGGGAGTTGCTAGGAGATAAGTCCAAGATTTCAGACAGCATTGGTTGGAGTTATCTCTAATTGACAGCTGCTTACCCTAAGGGTCTAATTCTAACCTTGAGACCAAAACTATAATGAGAGGGCAGCTTTCCTTCACCCCTGTTTTCTAGCTAGGGCAAGGAGATTACTGGAAGCCTGTTTTTCTCTGGTTTTTGTTATCCTTCTTTGAGTGGGCCAGCACTGTGAGAGTCACAGCCTGCTGTGCCTTCTGAGGCCATAGTTTGCATCAGTGAGCCCTTGTGTGATTCATACCACCTGAATAAACTTTCTATTCCAGCTAAGATGGTCTCACATTGAAATAATAAGGGTATGCATAGAGGAGAAACCTTCATTTAACTTTGAAATGATGTAGAATTTCAGGGTGGGAGAAATGGTTTAAAAAAAAGATACAGAGGAAAAAAGATACTCAATGTTAACTGTTAACTATTTCCCTTATTGCCATTATTTGCTTTTCGTGAAGTCGATGTTGCCTATATTATTATTTAGGACTTGAAGTCAGACAATAACCAACAATCAGCAAAGAAAAGAGATTAGCTGGTCTGGCAAAAGGAGAATTTTTTTTTAAATGTGGTTGAACCTGAAAGAGAGTTGACTTATTTTTATGGATAGAACAACACAGACCAGTGCAATTTCTCGAAAGCCTGAGGCTAATATACGGAATGGGGCAAATTGATTCTTTGTATTGCGGAGCATCTATTGAGCAGGCAAAATGAAACAGTGAAGTCAAATGTGGACGAGTATAGACACCAACACAGACGACATGCACACAACTGAAAAATATGTTTTAATTTCATTTTATATTTTACTAACTCCTGCCCTCCTCCAGCCTCCAAAATGGCTAATTGAAAGAAAAGTGCCATTAAAAAATCTGAGTATGCTGCTATGCAGATAGGAAAAAAATTACAAAACAACAACAGAAAACTGACACCAGCTTTCCTAGAACAAAATAATTATTATTAAGGGAGGCTTTTATATCTTTTAAAAACATTTTTAACATGGGAGACAAGATTTTGCTGTGAAAGTTGTAATAATTAGAACTTGGTGCACCTTCTCTTCTATCCAGAGGAAATTTATTGACTCTTTTATTTTTGAGATGGTAAACAGAGGATTGTGTGTCAGGGCACCATTTTCCCAGCACATTGTAAGATGTTTAGATACTAAAGCAACAAATTTGTAACCTAAAAGTTACAATATAGTTTAGGCAAAAAAAAAAATCAAAAGCAAAATGTATTCTCAAAAATCTGAGAGAGATAATGTTTCTGATTCCCCCACCCCACTTTCTATATCTTTTGGATTGCCATTCCTTGGAAAAGTAGGACTCCTAGTAAAATGGGGGGGGGCATTTAACATAAATGTGTGTTTTGTGGAGGGAACAAAACAATACAATGTAGAATGTACTTATAATATAAATATATTATCTATGTGGGTATGTGGATATATAATAGTATATTTACATATGTGTATATGTATATTTGGAATAAAATGCCACAAAGGACCATCATTGCTTAGTTTCTACTCCTTTTTCATAGCCTACTAAATATGGTTACAATTTTTTTTTTAAAATGTAGGTGATATTTTAAAATAGTTGATGTGTTAATGAATGACCAAACTTTGGTCTTGGGGGTTTCTGAGTCACTTCCCTCCCTAGTAAAAATACACTTTCAAAAGTTTTTAGTGTTAAGTATAAGTGGGTAGTGCTAACAGTTGTTGTTAGAAATATTGAATTTGGGGGCCCAGAAAATATATGTTGAATATGTTGAATACTATACTGGCCTCTGCTCCCTTAGAATTGGAGAAAACAATGTCATTTTTGCACCTCATAAAATTAAAAAAAAATCATTGTTTTAACAGGTATTTCTTTAAAAGTACTGGTTTATCAAATAAGAGAAGAAGAAGAAAAAAAAGCTATTCTTTGGGAAATCTCTAAGAAAACCCATTGCTTGAATTTTTAAATTCCTTGCATATGAGCTTCTGTTGATGTAGGGATACTGCATGACACCACAGTGGGGGAGGGGAAGAGAGCAAAAAATAAAAATCACTTCATGATGTTCAATTATGGAGAAACACATTTTAAAAAAGGAAAACAAGTTTAAAAGAGATCGTTTCCAATTTGTGGGTGAATCTCCCTAGGACTTGCTATAAATGAACGACTGGCATCCAAGTGAAGTAGCTTATTCTGCTTTCATTAACTTATCACAAGTAGTGTTTTTCTGTACTCTACAAGGAGGAGAGATTTGCCGGAGTCATTCTTGATAGGTATGCCTTCTATGTATATTGGGCTCTTTAATCTGATGTTAAAGATTTGCAGATGGTTAATATTGCACAGGACAACTATGGCATAGAGTGAATAGAGGAGTCTCTGACACATGCTAGTAGAGTGATCATGGGCAAGTCACCCTTAGATATATCTATATCTATACCCACATCTATCTATCTATCTATCTATCTATCTATCTATCTATCTATCTATCTATCTATCTATCTATCTATCTATCTATCATCTATCTATATCTATACCTACATCTATCTATCTATCTATCTATCTATCTATCTATCTATCTATCTATCTATCTATCTATCTATCTATCTATCTATCTATCTATCATCTATCTATATCTATACCTACATCTATCTATCTATCTATCTATCTATCTATCTATCTATCTATCTATCTATCTATGTATCTATCTATCATCTATCTATATCTATATATAATTTTAGGAAGATTTTTGTCATCCTACTTTTAACAGACCTTTCCTGGTAGTAAGGAATATTGACAATCATAGAATTAGCTTGCAATTCCTTTCTCTCTATTATCCATTATAGTGTACGTATGCTATTCAGGCTTGCCTATGATTCTCTCTCTCTCTCTCTCTCTCTCTCTCTCTCTCTCTCTCTCTCTCTCTCTCTCTCTCTCTCTCTCTCTCTCTCACACACACACACACACACACACACACACACACACACATGAGTTTCTCTTTGAATGTGTTATGGTAACCAAATCAGTGCAACTTTAATTAAACCCTGTGCCATCTCAGACCACTTTTTGCCTTGTGCAAATCAACATCTATTATTTGTCAACCAAGACAAGAAGGGTTCACAGACTAGCCAGAATTAGTTGGGTGCCCAAACTTGGTATTTCTGCTTTAAAATAAACAAACAAACAAACAGCTGACTTTAGAGCCCAGCCTATCAGACAGAGAGTACTGGTGCATTAGGCTCTCATTCAAAAGGCAGCCTTCTAGGGCTGGGGAGCCCCTCACAATTGGTAATGAGGACAGATCCTGAATTGTTTGTGAGCAGCTGCTTAGTAGGTAAGAGCTTGTTTGGATTCAATTGAGCAGTGTTTTTAGAAGCGGTTACTGACCCTTGACCCTTCCTTCAGACTTAGTTGATGGGATTAGGGGGAGCTGTTGTTCAGCTCACACTTGGCTGTAACAAGCTGGCAAGAGATAACATACTCTTTAATGATCGAGAACACCTCTGCCAAAGCTGGACTGTGAAGTCTTCAAATGGGTCAGTGAGCTCTAAGAAATAAAACTATGCCATAGGGTAATCATTGTAAAATGATTTTTTTACAAGGCTGAACATAGGTTGCCTGACCCTCACAATCATAGAATCTGAAAATATTAGAGCTGGGAGAATTTCTAGTTCATTGAGTACGACTCCCATGTTTTACAGGTGAGGAAACTGAGGCCCATAGAAGTACAGTGATTTCCTCAAAATCATGCATCAAATTAGTTCCAGAACTGGAACCCAGGTATCTAGAACATCAGCTCTTTGAGGGTTGGGACTCTTTTTTTTTAACCTTTCTTTGTAACTTCAACATAGAGCATACTGCCTAACATGTAGCAAATACTTTTAAAAATATTTTTTAAACAAATAGAGTCTCAGAAAGGATAGACTTGCCCAGGGTCATACAGCTAGGAAATGACTGAAGAGGATTCATTCAAATTTTCCTTTTTCTAAATCTAGCACTCTACAGAGAACCACATTCCTTCTCTACCTGTTTGGTAACAGACACTCTTTTTTTTTTTTGTCTGTTTGGTTTTTTGGTGAGGCAATTGGGATTAAATGACTTGCCCAAAGTCACACAGCTAATAAGTGTCAAGTGTCTGAGGCCGCATTTGAGCTCAGGTCCTCCTGACTCCAAGGCCAGAACTTTATCCACTGTGCCACATAGCTGCCCCTGGTAACAGACACTCTTAATGAAGCCCCAGGTAGCATTAGTGTTTTTGTATGCCACATCACACTGTTGACTCATATGGAGCTTGAACTCTACTAAAAGTCAAAGTTTTTTTTTTCAGACAACTATTTTCTACTTCCAGCTGGTGTTTATGAAGTAAATTATTCCATTCAAGTGGAAGTCTTTACATTTAGCCCAATTATCAGGTTCAGGCCAACATTATAACTTGTAAAGACCTTTATGGGGTTCCATCATCTGATTTGTTAACTTTTCTAACTTTTTGTCATCTGAAAATTTGTTATGCATACCATCTTTGTCTCTATTCAAATAATTGATAAACATTTTAAACCATAGAAGACTAAGCCAGATGTATCTCTCCTAAAGGTCTCCTTCCAAAGTGATATGAACCAAATGGCTGCTTTTTGGGTTCATCCATTCAACCAATTCTGAATCTACATAACTGGGCTATTGTTGAATTCACAGTTTTCCAATATGTCAACAAGAATAGC
The DNA here is from genome assembly GCF_003287225.1 of Phascolarctos cinereus. NCBI lineage: Eukaryota > Metazoa > Chordata > Mammalia > Diprotodontia > Phascolarctidae > Phascolarctos > Phascolarctos cinereus. The sequence goes on from NW_027555625.1 coordinate 196,273,297, forward strand.
ATAGGACACTTTATCACTGTCGAAAGATAGATAAACTACAGATACAGCATGCCAATGGTCTACTAGCACAGTTCTGAAACATAGTAGGTTCTTAATAAATGATAGTATAGTATAGTATGGTATAGTATAGTATAGTATAGTATAGTATAGTATAGTATAGTATAAGTATAGTATAGTATAGTATAGTATAGTATAATGTAGTGTAGTATAGCATACTATAGTATACTATAGTATAGTAACCTTGTAAAAAAAGGTGTCAAAAGGTATTTTTTTTATATCTGTCTCATGAAAAAAATCCGAAATCTCTCACTAAACTACTATTCCTGAATCTTCAACCCTCTGTTCAACATCTTGAACTAGATGTCCTACCAGCAGGACTCAGGTTCAGATACCGCCTCTGATACTACCAGTGCAGTATTACCTCTCAGAGACTCAGTTTCTACATCTTCTAAAAAAGGAATTGGATTAGATGGCTTCTGAGGTCCATAGAGCTATAATTTTCTGATCCCCAAAACAGAAGTCACCATCTTTCCCATTAAATTTGATTCTTCTGCAATCTTTCCTATTGTACCTCATGTACCATTCTCCTCCCAGACACACAGATTCACAATTTGGGAGCCATATGTGATGCTTCCTAGTTCTTCTCCTTCCCCTTAATGCCCAATCACTTGCCAAATCCTAGCATGTCTACTTCTTCAGTAACTCTCAGATTCATTCTTTTCTTTGCATTCATCTTGCCACCACTTTGGTTCAGATCCTTTTCTAATAATTGCCTAATAACTGTCTACTTGCATCTAAGCCTCTTCCCCCTTCCATTCATAATCCACACAACTGCCTAAGTAATTACCCTAAGGTTCAGATCTGACCATGCAATTTCCTCATTCAAAAAGTTGTCTGCTCTCTATGGTATAGATTGTTATTGTTCAATCATGTTCAATTCTTAGGTTGGGGTTTTTTTTGGCAAAGATACTGGAGTGGTTTGTCATTTCCTTCTCCAGCTCATTTTATAGATGAGGGAACTGAGTGACTTGCCTAGAGGCTAGATTTGAACTCAGGACTTTCTGACACCAAGTCTAGCTGCCACCTAGCTGCCCCCATAGCATAAGAAAAACTCCTTTAGCCTGGTAATTAAGACATTTCAAAATTTGCTTTCACCTTCATTTTAGCATTTTTTCACACTACTCCTCTTCATACACTAAGTTCCAACCAAACAGGACTGCTGGCTAGCTATTCCCTAAACTCAACTTGCCATATTTCTTCTATTAGGCACAGTAATAGCTAACATTTATATAGGGTTTTAGGTTTGCAAAGCACTTTAAATGTATTGTATAATTTGATCTGTACAACAGTCTTGCAAAAGTTCATGTTGTTATTTTCTCTGTTTTATAGATGAGTCAACTGGTGTTAAGTAAGGTTAAGTTACTTGCTCAGGATCACGTAGCTAGAAAGTATTGGAAGAAGTATTTGAGCCCAGAGCTTTCTGATTCCAAAGCCAGCCCTCTTTTCATTATGCTAAGCTTCCTCCCTATATAATATTCACAAGGCTGTTTTGCATACCTGGGATCCCCTCCCTCTTCACTTTGGTCTTCTAGGATCTTTATCTTTCTTCAGGTCTCAACTCTGGTGCCACCTGCCTCATGAAACGTAAGCAAAGGCTAAAATGTGTGTGTATGTATGTGTGTGTGTGTGTGCGTGTGTGTGTGTGTGCGTGTGTGTGTGTGTTTAATACTTACTATGTGCCAGGCACTATGTTAAACACTGTATATACAAACACAAGCAAAAGCAGTCCCTGCCCTCAAGAAGCTTATATTCTTGGAGGGAAAGATTACACAAAAAAAGAGAACTGGAGAGTGTTGGCAGTGGTGGGGGTAGGGGAGAAGGTATCCACAAAGGGGCAAAGTCTTTAGAATCAGAAGCTCAACCAGGGAATGAAGTCTGGGCCACCTTCATCCACCCCCCAAATTGGAGGTCTCAGAAAGAATTCACCAATGAGAGAAGAGGAGGATGAGAAGTCCCACAAGAACTAAAGGAAATTCCAGAGAAGCAACTGAATTATGGTGGCAATGTCCATAGAGTCAGAAGCACAGCCCGGAGGGGAATGAAACATGGCTGGCCTGTTTCTGTCCACCAAATGGAGGTCCCCTGGAAGGCATCTACCAGTGGGAGAATGGGGCCAGTATGGTGGAGGGATATTCCGGAGTGAGAAGGCACTAGGCATTTCAAGAAGTTGAAGCTCTTCCCGATCTCTTTACAATTCCTCGAGATAAAAATGTTCTCTACCGTCTCATATTTTCCTAAAGCACTTTTACTAGATTTCTCCTCTGTTCCATCACAGCTCTAGCTTTCTGACCATATCTCTACATTTCTTGTATACCTTCCTAGCACAGAAGGATTGTGCCTCTTTTTCTTGTGATAAATAGCAATTCAAGAGAAGTTCTTTGCCTAATTCAAGAATCCTCCATCTGTCAGGGATGCTCATGGACATGCCTACACCTGATTTTGATTTTACTTTAGCCACATGTGGCTGCAGTCACCTTTCAGATCAGAGTTTAGTCTGACTTATCTCTTTGCATTTTGCCAAAAAGACTATATTGCCTATTGTGAGGGACCATGTAAGGACAGCTAGCCTACTACCAGTGAGAAATGGTTGTTAATTTGGAGCATTGCTTAGAACGTAGAGCTAGAATGATTTCCAACATTATTTAGCCCAATGTCCTCAGTTTACAAATAAGGAAATAAAGTGACTCTCCCAACCTCATACAGAAAGTAGTGAGGTACCAGAGAAAGATTTTTAACTTAGGTTCTTTGATTTCAAATGCAGGATGTTTTTCAACACAGTTTACAGAGTTGAAAACCTACAGAATTACTCCTGCCAATGAATAAATCCTCCATTCCAGGGAAAAAGGAAAGGGAGAGAGGAGAGTGATGCTGACTCCACTGTATCCAGTAGCTTTGGCATGGTCAGCTAAATTGTGCCCTAGACTTAAAGTCCTGGGATGACTTATTAGTGCCCATATGATCTAATTGAAACTCCTCAGTTTAGACTCCTAGGCTCTACATCAACTGGTCCTACTTTTCTTATCTAGTTTCATAGGTCGTAAAGAATTTCCTGCAACTGGGAAGCGTGGAATCAACTTTGCCAGCTGCATTTGCTATTCTACCTTCCACAAGGGATAATTCCTTAAATTGTGAGGCTCCAAGCCCCCATGTGACAGGGTTTGTTTATCACAGAACCGATTCTGTCACCATGTTCAGGCTGTTTCCAGTGCTCAAGGTAAGTGCCTCCTTATATGTTCATAAATTATCTTCTTGTCTCCAGGCTCTCTCCCTACCAGTCTACCCTACATGCAGATGACAAAGTGAGTTTCCTAAGGCAGAGATCCGACTATGTTACCTCTTTACTCAAAAACTTTCATTGGCTCCTATTGTCTCCAGGAAAAACAAAAACAAAAGCAAAAACATATAAATGCCTAACCTTGATTTTCTTTTTTGTTGTTTGCTTTATGATTAAAAATGATTGATGATTTTTATATCCCCCTCATTTCTCAATGTATCTCTTCCCCTCCTCTTTCCAGAGAGCTACCTTTATAGCAAAGAATAAAAAAGAAGGAAACCAAAAGAGTTCAGCTAACACACCAACCATGGCCATGTTTGCATTGTTCCTTTTACGGAGAAGCCCCCGCCTCTGCAAAGAAGGATAGTTCATTCTTATAGCATTTTGGAGGGCCAAGCTTAGTTATTGAAACTTCGTAGTATTCATTTTAAATTTTGTTATTCTTCTTGTTCTTTCCATTTACATTGCTATAGCCGTGGTATTATTGTTTCCCTGGTTCTGCTTACTTCACTTTGCATAACAAGTTCATAAAAATCCCATGCTTGTCTGTATTCCATATATTGACCTTTTATTTTTACACTGCAGTAATATTCAATTCTATTCATGTATTATATGTATCTACTACATATGTACCTTATCTTTAGCCTAACATGCATAAACATATGTCTCCTGGCTAGATTGTAAGCTCCTCAAGCCCAATACTGTTTCATTTTTGTCTCTCTGTATTAAGTGCATAGCATAGTGCTTGTCATGGAGTAGGTTCTTAATGCATGCTCCTTTATTAATTTATTGATAGTAATTGATATTGATGCTCATTGATTGAATTCATATCTCTTAGCCTTCCAAATGTTTTCCCTTCTTCCATAAATGAGCAATGTCTTTCCTATTCCCCATCACACTTGTTACCAGTGGTACCATTTACACCACTTTTCACATGCAGATCTTCATTGGTACTATTCTACAGCCTACCATAGACTGTAGATACCCCCCATAGGCCTCTCCATTGCTTATTGGGTTACTCCTAATTTAAGTTACTCTGAGGTGGTGATATTCCATGATTTATACCTCTGTAGCAATGCCAGGAGAATATTAATGTTCAAGATGTAGACATACATGCTTATATATACACACACACATAAAATACATATATATATATACATACACACATATACACACATACCTACACATGTGCATATACATATACATATACACATACACACACACACACACACACACACACACATATATTTGTTACATGGAGTAGTTTGGAATCACTGTACAGTTTCCCAAGTGCAATACAGCTTTTGTAATACAAATTCATCTGGGTGCCCACCTCAGGTGAAGGAGGAAAAAAAAAGGATAAAAATGAAAAATTCAAGGCTCTTCTGTCCTTCTATATTTGGCATAGACTTGATTTAAGTAAAAAAACAAACAAAGAAAAGATGAGGATTTACTTCCAGGCAGGAGATCTGGGAATTTCTTGAATGTGGTAGTGTCATTTCTTTTATACAGCAGGAGGAAGAGACTACTTCTGGAGTTATATTCCATCCCTACTAATTTCACTCCTCTTGCTCAAGGTAAAAAGCTAGTAGGTTTGATCAATTAATCCAACAACAAGTATTTATTAAGCACTTACTAGGTACCATACACTGTGCTAGGTACTAGGGATACAAAGACAAAAATAAAATACTTCCTGCCCTCAAGGAGCTTACATTCTATAATAAAAATGCAATGGAAGGAGCATTCAACTTGGAGTCAAAAGACCTGGGTTTAAATCCTGGCTGTGACTTACTGTGTAATTATGTGCAAGTCACTTAACCTTTCATTTTGAGCTGCAATGTCCTGTTCTATAGAATGAGGTTAATAATACTTAAAAAACAAACAACCCCCCCCAAACCCCCACAAAACTATTTAATTCCCTTTGACAAGTAGTGAGGAAGTGCTTACCCTGTGCTAGGTATTTGGGATATAATGACAAAATGAAAAATAATATCTGTTCTAAAAGAGTTTTTAGTCTACTTATAGGGGTTAGTGATGTGGTATGTGTGGGGTCATTTGTCTGTTCAAACAGTGCTGTTTATTTGTCCAAATCTTCAAGAATTTCAGAAACAAGAATTATTGTTATCTTGACTTTCAGTCTAGTTCTTTTCCCCATTATATCATATAATCTGCCCTTTGAGCACTGAACTAAAAGTCAGAATATTGGCAGCATATTAGCTTTGCCATTAATACTCTTTCTGCTTTGGTTGCCAACAGCTACCCTTCTCTGGTCCTCAGCTTTCACATTTATAAAATGTAATAAATAATTCTAGGTGTCTCTGAAATCTCTGACCTCTACCATTCTTTGGTTCATTCATTCATTCATTCATTCATTCTTCAAAAAGAAAATTAGCCATCTTAGCTATATGGTTAGAACCATTACAATATTTCAAGGTCATTTTTCTTGCCTGATTCTTAATCTAGCAAACCTATTGATTTGAATACAGATGGGGACAAAAGGCCAAAAATGGATAAAGGCTTTCCCTTTCAACTTATAAATCAGAATAACTTGCCATTTTTGCTATCAGGAGGAAAACATGCAGAATTTTCAAATCACTGTCAGAGAAGATGTTAAATTGGATTTCTGCATGCATGTCTTGTTTGAGAATGCTCATAGCTGCTAGATGTCTGATCATGAGTTAGAGACGTAATTCGAAAAATCTTTTCTGCTTTCTACCAAGAAATCTAATAAACCTCGTTCTAGGAAAAAAGTCTACATGGTTAAGGTCTGCTAGAGAAGAATATATATTCAGAATAATGCCTCCAGGTCCAAATAAATAGATTTCTTTATTATGGCTACAATATGATGTATAAAATATGGTAAAAAATAATAAAAATAAATGACATCAAATAGAAAACGACAAAGCAAAACACCTAATTTTTCAAAGAAATAATCTAGATGATCTGAAATACCTGGGTGAAATTTGGTCAAATAAAAAAATGATGCGATATTTATAGAGTTCAGTGAACAGCTACATTCTCTAGGGGAGTCGAATCTCATTCTCTGCTAGGCGACATTAGTCCTTCTGCATGTGGATTTACATAGCTTTGCCTTCAGAGGGATCTCAGTGGGTGGGAAAGCTATGTGAAATGCTAAGGTGAATAAGAATTGGACTGCATAGATTCTGTTTTCATTTGAAATTCCTATTTAGGATTCTGTGTGGAAGATGTTTAAAGTAAGTGTAGGTAAAAACAAGAGTTTAAAAAATGTTAAAGCCTATAATTCACATTTACATAGCCTTTTTAATTTTTATTAATTCTTTTCTTTTTTCAATTAACATTTATTTTCTCTCCCTGCTGCCTTCCTTTCCTCCTCATTTGAAAAAATAAAAACCCAAACCAAAACAAACCAAAACAAAAAATACAAAAAACAAAAGCTTTGAAACAAATATGCATAGTTAAGCAAAAAAAAAAATTCCTTGTTGGCCATATGCAAAAATATGTTTCACATGGGATTTAAAAATCATACCAACCCTTCAAGATAAGTAATATATCATTATGCTGACTTTATAAATGAGGAGATTGAGGTGCAGAAGAGGTAAATGAAATGATTTGTGCAATTAGTCAGAGCTTCATTATCCTGATACAGGTTATTTTGTTAAATCAAGTTATTTTTGAGTATAATGATGGCGAGCTACATAGCCGGAAAACTTGCAGGACCATGTGAATCAGTGACCACCTTGCCCATAGTAATGGAATACCATCACTGTCGTCTGATTCGGGGAGCTGGCATGTCTACCTTTGTTTCTCACCATTCAAATCTGCTTCCACGGAGCACTTTCTCATCTGTGTTCTCAGGAGCTCAGGAACCCCTGTGTGGAGGGTGTACAGAACTTAGTTTTTGTGTCTGTCTGCAGTAAACAGTAGGGAACTGGGGGACTGGCTAGTGCAAGGGATTAGTTTAGAACTCAGACTCTCAGGTGTGTGTCTGTGCCTTTGATGACAATTAGGCCAAGATTAAGTTTAGTTGGTTTCTAAGATTACAGTTCTGAGGTACTCCATCACCACTCCAATATTTATCCTTTAGGAAAAGTTCCTGGAGACTAAATCAATACCCTTCTACTATCAAATTAAGTCCACTGTACCTCTTCATTCATTAGTTCAAATCCTCCCTTCTAAGACAAGCCCATGAAGTAATTTTGAACTACCATAGGACCCTAGATGAACTCTTTGCCACTGAGCTCCACATTCTTATCCTCAGTTCCTCCATTCCTCAGAGAGTGTTCCTTCTCCTTTCTCCTCATTCACACCCCTATATGCAATTAAGATAGTGAGCCTGTGGGTAATGACTACTTCTTATTCTGTGTATGCTCCATGGTGTCTAGTAGGCTGTTGGTGATCAGCAGTTATTAATTGGTAACATATATTTCAATAAAGAAGTCTAAAGACTAATTAACAAATTAATCAATGCTCTAGCCAATGTGAATAGTCATACCACTGCTAAGCTGTGCTGTAAGACACTTTATGGTTTTATTCCCAAGGGACTAATTAATATCCAGTGAAACAAAGAAAAAGTAGAACAGGAAGCAATATCCCCTTGGAATATCATTAGTTCACTAGGCTATAAAGCCCCAGAGCCACGCCAACTTTTGCTGATTAGTAGGCATGGAGATTTTTTTTCTTTAAAAGGTATGTGCATAAGGGTCCAGATTTTATTTATATTATTAGGAATTTCTTGACATACAGTTTTCATATTTTTAGGGAAATATAACTTTTGTTACACATTTTTGCGCATTTGTAATATGATGACATTATGGTCTATGTGAGGAAATTGGCCAATTTGCAGGCATCCCCTACCAACAGTCTAATGGTCGTGTAGGCCTTGCTCAACTTCAGAGAATGATTAATTAAAACTGGAGATATGTTGACACTAGACTATTAGTAATGCAAATGCTAAGTTACTGTTGATTTGTAATAAGCAGCATAAACATAACAGAAACCCCATTGAAAGCTACTTTTCAGGCTGCTAGAACTTGGCTTAGAAACCTTTCTAAATCATCCAATCAAACAATCAATCAACAAGTGTTTATTAAAAGCCGTATTTGTCAAATGTGCCAAGCACTCTGCTAGGCACACCCTACACAATAGAGTAATAGAGAGAAAAAGGAAAAAAAAAAGTCCTTGTCTTCAAGGAGCTTCTATTCCATACAGAACTAGTTTCTACTTAGAGGATAGTTCTCTTGTGTAGCAGACATAATGCCAGAGCTAATGTCCCTAATGGCCCTGAATGACTAAGTTGCAGATTCTCCAAATTTGAGTAGGAATAGTCTGGCCATTCAAAGATAGAGATCTGAGGATAGGAATTTTTCTGTCATGGGACTAAAATTTATATAAAAATAATGCAGTCTAAGCATGTGATAGTTATATTGGGTAACATTTTAGATTTAAACTTTGCTAAAGTCCCTTTCCATTGCCTTCTTGTGGTATGGACATGGACTACATTATCACAGGTTGTGCCATAGACGCCTGTCTCTGGAAGGTCCTAGAAAGTTGGAAAGGCTTATAAGATGTAAAGAGGCTATCATTCATAGACAAGCCTTATTAAATTGGGGCAGGCACATCTCCAAAATATTTTCAGCATAGCAAATCATGAAGCCCTCCATTAAGGTGTAAAGGGGTTGCCTTTGGAATTAGTGCATAGGGGGCTCACAAGGATAAAATCTTTTGGAATATTGAAATATTGCAGTTCAGTGTTTCAAGTAGCATGCACACATATATGTACATACGTGTGTCTATACATACACAAATACACACACATATACAGATAGGGTCTCTCCTCTACCCCCAATTAATCATTCAGTCCATCAATGGACACTGTGAAATTTTAAATGTATTTATGAGATGGTAGATATCCTGTGTTTTCTTTACAAGGTATGATTCTTTGAGTGAAGAAAGAAATCAAAATGAATGACTGGGAGAATCCATCATGCCCAGTAAGCCCATATATAAAATAGCAGTAAGTCTATCAGTGAGCTCAGTCCATATGGGTATAGCTAAGGGGTAGAAGAGTTGATTACCAGAGTTGATGATTAAAGTTTGAGCCATGCTCCTGAGAGGAATAAAGAAGCTTCAAGGGATGTGAACTCTTGAAGCATAAAAGCTTACCAACTCTAAACTCAAGAAACAAATTTCCAGGAACTTATAGTTGTGAGTTTACACTTTGTCCAAACATGTTTTCTACCCATCTCCTCACAGTCATCCAGATTTAAAACCAACTTTTCTTGTAGACTCTGTATCCTTATAGAAAATTGCTCCCTAGGTTTTTGAAAAGACATGTTTTCTTTCATCTTTCTTTCTTTACCATCTTAGTAAATACCCTTTTTCTAAAAGCTAATTGAGACTATGGCTTATAATTAATGAAGAGCATACTGATGGGGGTTACTGAACAACCATCCTTGAAAATCCCATCCTTCTTAGAGTTGCCCCTAGAATCCATAAGGACAAATGGACCTTGATTAGTGAGTTGGGAGAGTAAGCACAGAGGGGGTGCATGTGAAAACATAGATGTATGTATGTACATATAAACTTTTCTCAAAACCTCCATTTTTGAGAGCTCAAGATTTTCCTGTTAACTTCATTTCCCATCAGCTGCTTTGCTTGTTCTTTTTTTTTTTTTTAATCCACAAACATAAGGAGCTGAACTTGGAACTCTGGAAGTACCCTCCTTCCCCTTCAGCTTCCTTTTGTGTATTCCTATGAGATTGTAAGCTCCTTGAGGCCAGGGACTATCATTCTTTTTTTGTTTTTGTATCCCTAGTGCTTAACCAAATGCCTGTCATGTGGTAGGCTCTTAATGCATGTTTATTGATTATTATATCTATAGCCATATCATCTACACCTTTATATAATCTCTCTACCTCTATCTAGATCTATGTCTATATCTAATCTTTATAAGTACATGTTATTTAATGAAAATGATAACGTACATAAGCTTTGTGAATGTGAAAGCATTATATAGATGTCTTTTTTTTTTTGCCGTCATCTTCATTGTCATTGTCTTCAACATAGTAATCCTCGTCATTGCTTCAACTTTATTTTCTCATCTTTTTTTGGTAGGGTACAGATAGAAATGGTGAAAGGACAAATTGCTATCTTGTTGTTATTCTTTAATATTTAAAATTTTGAGGACCATTGTTCAGGTAGATGAAGACTGCTTTTGTAGTTGAGTAAAAATATTGGGATGTAAGTTTCTTTTTTTCTTGTGGGCTCACTGAAAGAATTTGTGGGATAATTCCAGTAGCAGACAGGATGTCAGGGATTGCAGGTGTCTTATGTGCTTCCCATATGCCTTTAATTTCATCTGGCAGGTCTCTGTATTTTGAAAGCTTTGTATATTATGAAGTTGGGAGGTTATGTATATTTGGCATGATGACATCTATTAAAATATTGTTCTTAAATTGCTATGGATCAATGTTATTTTCATGCAATTGTGGGCAACATTTTGTCTGTGGTGATCCTCTGATACTAGAATGACTTATTTGGTGAATTTTTAAGAACATCTCGGTTAATATTTGTAAGTGTGCTGATTTGTCATCTGTTAGTTTATAAAGACTACTGAATTTCTGGCACATAATTTGAGTTACCTGATTATGCTTTTCCAGGTATCCAGTAGATGCTAAATTTTTGCAACCACCAGTGATATGTTGCACAGTTTTCCTTATGTAGTAATGATGATGATGATCATCATTATGGTGACTGCCAGCAGCGCAAAGTCTAATGGAAAAAAGAAAAACAGTTTTAGAATTCTAGGAATCTGTTGTTACCTTGAATATATCAAATATACCCTCTATAACTGGATTTCCCTATCTATGAAATAAGCAAAATAATACTTGCTGCATATGTAGGATGTTAGCATAAATGTAGTAATACATGTGAAGTGCTCTGTGTTCTTGAGAGAAAAATGTTAGATGAACTCAAGATGATATTCTAAAGGATGGTAATTTACAATAGGATTTACTTTCCCAATGGAACTTAGCCCCAATTAGGGCCACTGTCTGGAAGCTGTTCAATAACTTCCCAGAAACGCCATAGATCAATTCAGATCAGCACACATAGACAGATTTCCCCCAACCAGAACAAATCTTTCTTATAGGATTTTCCCCCAAAATAAATAAATACTATTAAGTTTATTCTATCTCACTTAAGGGCAATAACAAAGAAGTGATATCAAAGCAGAGGAAAAGTGTCTTTGAATTATACATTACATGGAATGTGGCAGCCTTATAGTGATAAAGAGACTTGTGTCTAGGTTAAGGTTAGCTTCCAGCTTTGGGTGAGCCCCTCTTGGAGAATTGTGAAAACTAACTTGAAGTAACAGGACCTGCTAGGCCATTTCTTTAGAGGGCTTTTAGCTTTCTCAGGATGAGCTCTGTGTGTGTGTGTGTGTGTGTGTGTGTGTGTGTGTGTGTGTGTGTGTGTGTGTGCTGCACCCGTGTATATGCCCCTGTTGGGAAGTAGGATGGATAGTTGGGGGAGGGTAGAGGAGAAGAGGATGAGCAAAAAAGGAGCCTAAACTTTCAAAAGATCAACCAGTTCTCTTGTATCGCTTTATGGTATTTAATCCGACTTTGAACATCGTTGTAATTGCCTCAAAGCCTCCAGCGCACGCACACTTTATGGAATGGAAATTACCTTTTGATCATCGAAAAGGCCCAAAGTTATGTGAAAGCAAGCCCTTGCGTTCCATTTTTTTTTTCATTTACTCTCCAAGAACTCATAATATTGTCAGTGACAGAAATATTTGGCTTTGGCTTTACTGTCTGAATGCTAATATGGAATAGTATGAGTTGGAGGGGTATCCAGAGGTAATTTCAAGCTTTGAGCTCTTTAAAGGGAGGATGATAGGTCAATTCAAAATGTAGCAAAGCTCTTTAGAAAGCAGTATTTTACTATTCCATAGATCTAGTTATACTAAGAGTTAAGTTCTGTTTGATTTCCTACATATGGATTAACATAGTAATGTAGAGCATCAAATTTATTATTATAATGATTTATACCAATAATATTTTTGTTAGTCAGGTCTTATGGTTTTCTTTGGTGTAGAAAGCTCTCATTAAGGAAATTTCTTTTACAAAAGCAGATTGGCAAGTGATTTGCAATATTATAGTGCTGGATTTGGAATAGGGACCTAAGTTCAAATCCTGTCTCAGACCCTTACTACCTGTGGGACCATAGTCAAGTCACTTAACTTCTCTTCACTTCAGTTTCATCATATGTAAAATGAAGATAATAAGTGCTTTGTAATTCTTACCATACTAAATACATGCCAGTTATTATTAGACAGTAGCCTAGAACACTGAGAGGGAAGGGAAAGGAAGAAGCATTTATGTAGTGCCTACTATGTTCCAGGCACTATGCTAAGCACTTTTTACAAATAGTATCTCCTTTGATCATCACAAAAATCATGGGAGGCGGTGCTGTTATTAACCTCATTTTTCATTTGAGGAAATGGTGGAAAATCGAAGTTAAGTGGCTTGCCCGAAGTCACAGTTAGTTGGTGCCTGTGGCTGAATTTGAACCAAGGTCTTCCTGACACCAGGCCCACTGCTCTATTCATTGTGCCACTAGCTGCCTCTAAAGAGAGGAAGAATGAGTTTTGTAGTCACAGAGTCAATGTATCTCAGAAGTGAAATTCCACCCAGATATTCCTGACTCCAAGGCATTCTCTCTACCCACTAGGCCACAAAAACAACTCTCAATTACAACAACATATTTGTATGGTTCTTCTAGGTTTACAAAACATTTTCCTCTCTCGAGGTATGTAACCATTATTTTCCTCATGTGACAAAGAAGGCAAACAAAGTTAAGAAGGGGGAACTGACTTGCATGAGTTTGCACAGTTGCCTATGTCAGAGCTTGCATTTGAACCCAAGACTTATGATTCTCCAACCACTGCTGTTCCTATTACACCATACTGCCTGTCTTCCTGTGAACCAGAAAGCCTGTAGCAAGCACATTATATCAGCTTTGCAATTTGCTTGCTGTATAGTCCTAAATAACTCATTTTTCTCTGGAACTTGTTTCTTCTATAAAAGGAGGGTATTGGAGACAGGGGTGGGGGCTGTGGCCTTCTAGGTCCTTGGATGCAGCCTTTTGACTGAGTCCAAGTTTTACAGAACAAATCCTTTTATTAAAGCTGTGAAGTTTGGATTCAGTCAAAGGCCCTCACTTGAGGACCTAGAAAGCCATACTTGGCCTCAAGGCCACAGGTTCTCCACCTTTGGAGTAGGTACTCTTTAAGGCTCTCTAAAACTCCCTCCAGCTGATTCCTATCACCCCTATCTCTAATACCAATGTTATAGTGAAGTTTTACCTTTGAACTCTTTTGTTTTTACCTTTGCATTCTCTATCTCTTAACATACTAGCTGGAAGACAGTAGGCATTTAATAAATGTTCAGTGAATTGAATGGGGGCAGCAAAGTGTACAGCAGATAGAAAGCAGGGCCTGGAGTCAGGAACAGCGAAGTTCAAATCCAGCCTTAGACACTTCCTAGTGGGATTATCCTGGATAAGTCACTTGAACCTCTGTTTGCCCAAGTTTCTTCAGCTATAAAATGGTGATAATTATAGCACCTGCTTCCCAGAGTTGCCATGAGGATCAAACAAGGTAATATTTGTAGAGCACTTACCACAGTGCCTGGCACATGGCAGGTGTTATATAAATGTTAACTATTATCATAACATGGGATTTAATTAACATCTTACACGGACACACTGCTTTTACAATTGCAAACCTTCTTTGCCAAATTATCTGCAGTGTTGACTTCCTTCAGTTCTTTAAGGTGAATGTAGGTCCTTGAATGCTGTACTAGCAGAGTCTGGCAGGTTAACCCAAGTTTAAAAGGCATTAAAACTTTACCCAACCTCAGACAGTGTTCCAGGTGTCCAGTGGCCAGCCTACAACACCTCTGAGAGGCTCCTTATCTACTGAGTGAGGGATTTTTTAAGCAATAGCAACTCAAAAAGAACATGTATTAAGGGCAAGTCATATTTATTGGTGGAAGGAGTAACTATACTTATGAAACTGCTGATCTTAAGAATATTGAAGTAGCTCATTTAATCCTTATAATAGCTCAAAGGTAGATAGGATAAATAATAATATTAATACTGTTTTATAGATGAAGAAACTATAGACACTCAAAGACATCTTAGGATCACAAGAATGTGGAAAGAGGTAAAAGGATCTCACAGGTCATGAAGTCTGATTGCCTCATTTTCTATATAAGGAAACTGACGCCCAAAGGGATATAATGACTTGCCCAAGATAACATAGCTAATAAGTATCTGAGATGGGATTCGAATCTATGTCTTCAAGGGTCCATATAGAGTGTTCTTGAGGTGACTTATTTGAGTCAATACTGATTAAAAAGTCATAGGATTCCTTCGAGGGCTCTACCACTTCATAACCAGTGTCTACCTTCTTCACTGTGAAACTAGACTTCCAAAAACATCACTTTTATAAGGTCATTCTCTACTCAAGAAGTTGCCATAGTTTCCTATTCCTAGGAGATCAAGTCCTGTCATTGAGGACCTCTATGATCTAGCCCTATCCAGTAATTTTAGTCTTATTTCTCTGTCTAATATGCACCTGCTCCATTCCAGTAAGTTCCCTTAACCTTTCCTATTTGTATGCCAGGGTCATTTGCTCCTTGCCACTGTTTGTAGCATCTCACCAGCCTAAAATGCCCTGCCTGATCTTTATAGAATCACAGAAACTTAGAATTGAAGGAAATGTCACCAGTTCTTGTCAAATAGAGAGTACTTTGTATATTTTATGTATATTGTATGTTATATCCTTCATTAGACTGTAAGCTCCCTGAGGGCAAGGATTATATTTGTCTTTCTTTGAATCCCCAGCCCTTAGCATTGTGCCTGAAACAAAGTAAGCACTGTCTTGACAGATGCTTCCTTGACTGAATAAATGGATCTGATTCTCACTAACAAGAATGATTACTTGCTTTAAAAAAAATCCTAGGAACCATTTGTGAAGGCTTAGTTTTTTATCCACAAAACATTTGACAAAATATTTCATGCTATTATTGAGAATAAGTTAAGAGATGTGAGCTAGGTGATAGTGTGGCTGAGTGGATTCCAAATTGGTTGAGTTACTAGACTTAAAGAATATTAATTAATGGTCCAATATCATTTTGGAAGGATTTATTCAGTGAAGTAATCTAGCTATCTCTATTTGGCTCTTTGTTACTTAAAAGTTTTGGTCATCATATAATATTTTAGATAAAGACGTAAATGGCATGCTCATTAAATTTGTGGGTAACCAGAAGTAAAGAGGGATGATAATATATTGGATTACAGTATGAGGAAGCAAAAAGATTTCAACAAACTTGATGGGCCTACATCTAACATATATAGCCCTAATCTAATAACAAGAAGCTTGCAAGGAATAAATGTAAAATTTTTACATTTAAATTCAAAAAGTCAGATTTCCAAGTAGAAGATGAAAGAAGTGTTAATCAACAGCAGTTCTTTTGAAAAATCCTTGAGGTTTTAGTGGAGTATAAACTCCATATAAATTCTCATAGATTTTGTCTGCACATACCTCACATCCATCTCTTTCTTTCCATTCATACAACTGCCATTTGATTCAGCTCTTTATATGTTCTTTCACCAGGATCACTGCACTAAGAGAGACTCTCCTTCCTTCTAGTATCATCTCTCTCCAATATGAATTTTACACAGTTGCCAGTCTGATATTTCTAAATTATAGGTCTAACCATGACCACACAGCCAGTGTGTGTTAGAGCTGCAGCCTGAATCCAGTTTGAGCTTGAAGTCACCCCAAGTCTTGCCCTCCATCTGTTAGATTGCTCTTTCTTTTATCTTATACGTTGTATGTGTTTAATAAATTTTAGCTGTTGAATTGAACATGAGTCAACAATGTGATGTGGTAACCAAAATGATTTATGCAAACTTTGGCTGTGTTAAGAGGATTGTGGTTTCTAGAACAAGGGAGGTGATAAACCCTTTCTACTCTGCCTTTGTCATTTGGAGAAATATGCTTAGTTTTGGGGACCACATTCTAGGAATGATGTTAACAAGCTATAGAGCACAAACACAGTGCTAGGAACACTCCAGAGTGTAGTCCAAACCAGATGGAAATGTAATTGGGAAATACTTAACAAAGTAAATAAAAATACAATAAAACATAAATAACATTGCATTTTAAAACTAAGACAACATGCAGCTCTTTGGGATCCTTAGGTATGGTTTAGCATCCCCATTTCTATTTGAGATTGACACCATTGCTACAGAGAATCCAGAGAACAACCTGGATGTTGAAAGGTCTTGACATAATTTGAAAGAACTGGGGATGTTCCGCCTGAGGAAGAGAAAACTTGGGGTGCAGGGATGGGCGTGAAAAGGAATATTTGGCTTCAAGTATTTGAGGGGCTATCACATGGAAAAAGGAACAGATGTGCTCTGTTTTTTTCCAGAGGGAATGGTCAGAAGTTGCAGAGAAATTGAATTAGCTTCATTTTAAGAAAAACCTTTCTAATAATAGATGGCACCCAAAAGTAGAACGTATGTCCTTGGAAAGCATTCAACCTTACTGGAGGACTTCAAAAGAGAGTTGGTTGGATGATTACTTTCAGGTGTGTTATAGAGAAAGATCTCATTCAGGTATGAGTTAGACTAGATGATCACTGACATCCTTTCTGACTAAGATTCTATAATTCTTTGATTCCCAAGGGTCCGTTCCAGCTCCAAGCTCTAGGATTCTGTGGAACATCAAGAGTAAGAAATGCATTTTTTCTATTGGATAAATAGAAGGCCCATATCTGCTTCCCTCTCCCATACCTGGGAATGGACTAGTTGTATATCTATTATGTAATAACAAAATAACAATAACTAGCATTTAATTATCTCTTTAAAGTTTGCAAAGCACATGGCATATTCTCTTTTGATCCCTACAACAACCCTGGGCAGTAAGTGCTATTATTATTTTTTGGATGAGGAAAACAAGGCAAACAGAGTGTTAAATGACTTTTCCAGGGCCACACAGTTAAGTATCCCAGCCTAGTTTTCAACTCAGGTCTTCTTGACTCTATTCTATGTCCACTGCTCTATCCACTGCCCTGCCTAGCCTCTAGTCTTTCCCGTTCCAGGAGCAAGCATTCAGGTAGGTAGTCTATAGTCTATACCGAGAGTTCACCGGTTGTAGTGGTTCCTCTTCTACTAATGCAATTCATTGGAAAGCTAAAAACTAAACAGTATTATTCATGGTGACAGGAAGCTTTTAGCTCAGCTCCCCAATACGATGGTGGATGTTGTTTATCATATTTTAGCTGCTACTTTTAAACTTTCCTGTCACAATAAATCATGGCTAGAGGGGGAAGGGCATCAGATCGTAGACAATGTGATAAGTCTAATAGTAAGACATTGGGAAAAAAAAAACAAAAAAAACCAAACAAATGAATGCAACTGTCAGGTCAGATCAAGGTAGAGCATTATTCTATTTGCCAAAAATGTCTTTGGCTGCACCTGGCTCCCTAGGAAAACATCCCACAATTCTACAACCAGAATGATTATTTTCTTGTACCTGGGGAGTGACATTTACAGTTTCAGTCATGTTATCTGGTAGGTTGATAACAAAGATTAATTTACCTGGCTTTTAGCTACAGAAATCAGTTTGGAGTTAAGACATCTTGCAGCTGCTTAGTACTTGGGCTTCCAAATACCTTATTTAATTCCTTAACACAACTCCTATGCAATCCTTCTTTTAACCCTCAAATGTAATAAACTGAAGGTTAGAAGCATCTATACAACACATATGTGATTCCCCCTTGCCATTCATTTTTTTTCAAAGTAATAAGTACAAATAACAGACAAAATTTGTGTTTTGGTATTTTGTTAAGGCTACTTATTTTTTTTTCCTTTCCACTATGTACTTTTCTGTTTTTCTTTCAGTTAGTGACTTTGCCATATTTGAGAATTTTCTGGAAATATAATGGACTTTGGAAGGAAATAATGTTGAAGATCCCTTTGAGCTCTCAGAGTCTATGCATATTTCACACTTGTCATGAATACCATCTAACAACAATCTCAGAACCCTTTACTCTTAAATTGGTCATTAATATTTTCATTTAAATTCAATTCAAAGCTCTGATTTTAATTTTTAATATTCTAGATTCTAAGATATGTGAATATTCAAATAGCTGGATGTAATTTGATGTAAATTAATATCCTTTCATTTGATATTATAGCCCTTGGTAAATTGTGCTTCTATCAAATTGGGAAGATTATTTAGACCCAAGGCTTTTGGAAAGATTAACCCTCAAAGGACAATCAGTTCAATTATAAATGATCATTTCTTACTCCAAATTATGGAAACCCACATATAACATTAATAATCAATATGTATAGTATCATCAATAATGGTCAATTGCATATAATATACTATTACCTTATTATTATTATTATATTATTATTAAGAACCCAACTAGATAATTGTTCTAGTAATGAGTATACATATTCCTTAGGAATAAAGGATTTTCTTCAACAATTCTTCACACAATCTGACCATCACCAGAAGCACAGTTTTACTTACAATTTTTTTTTTATTGCACTTACTCAACCTTGTCTGTGATATAGGCAAATTTATCTTTTAAAAACCAATGAATCAATCATTACCTGGGTTAGGGAGATCAGAGGATATTGGAGTTTGGAAGCCATCTTAGAAATTATCTTATTCAGGCATTTCATTTTACAGATGAGGAAACTGAAGTTGATATAGAGGTGAAATGATTTCCCAAAGTCAAACAGGTAGTAGTTTATTTTGGAAAAACATCTCCATCTGTTGGACCATAATCTCTTGGTTACCAAGTGACTCCTCTGTAAACTCTCAGAGCTCACCTCTACTTTCTCCTGAATGGAGGCAAAGAGTTGAACCAAGATGACAATCATATCCTTGTTATGTCTCCGATATTACCTAGTACTGTTCTCTATACATTCTGTAAATATTCAGTGAATAAATATGTGCATAAGTGATATGCCCATTCTATGTTCAGTTTCGGGAGTCAAGGAGAGAACAGTTTGAGAGGCTCAGAATTATTAACTGCCAGGAGTGGAAACGTGAGTGGTATGATTAATAAAACTAAGGGAAAAGAGTGAAAACTCAAGAATTGTTTTTATGCAAGTGGCTTGATGGGTTTGGATGAGTCATTCAGATCCTCTGCTGCCTCAGCATCCCAAAAAAACAGCCCAACAAGGGGCATTTGGAAGAATAATATATAAACAATCAGATACAGTAAGTGGTAAGGGAGTGATATCAGTGTTTATAACTCTATTTACAGCAATGTATTGTCTCTTACTTCTTCAGCCCCAGTGCCTAGCACAGGGTCTGGCAAAGAGTGCTTAATAAATTTGTTGAATGCATGCCAGGTTATCTATAACTTATTTCACAAAGGGGGTCTGTTTTGCTTTTAAAATTTTTATTTACAAGTTAAGAGTTTTCCCTTCCTTCTTTTCATCCTGTTACTCTAAAGAGCAGTTATCCTCCTGCCAGGGATGATAACTGTGATTGATTCGTGCCTGTACTAATCACTGTGATAAATAGATGCACCTAGATATCGAATCATCTATTACATTAAATAATTCCTTTTCTTCCCCAATGTGTGTTCCTTTCAAATGTTTGTAAATTGCTATCCTTTCTCTCTTTGGTAGTCATTTTGCCTACCTATTCATGTTAAGCTCATTTAACCTTCCCTCTTAAATCAATTTTTCCTCTACTCTAATTATCTTTCCCTCTGAACTCCCTTGTCCAAGTTCTTTCTGGTATGACCCATAAATATCGAATACCCCAGTGCCTCTGAACACAGTCCTGCGAGTGTTGTCTCAGCACAGATGAGATCACAGAATCAGAGAATTTAGAGCTGAAAAGGATCTTAGAGGTCACCCAGTCCAACCAGCTCATTTTATAGAAGACCAAACTAAGGCCAACAGGGTTGATGTGAATTTCTCAAGGTCATACTGAGAGTCCATTGATTTAGCATTCTGTGAAAAAAAAAAATTGGATACCAAAACAGAAGACTTGGATTCAAATCCTAGACTTTTTAATCACTACCTATGTGAACTTAATCAGGTTACTTCCCCCTCATCTTGAGGAGATCTTGGAGGTCCCTTTTAGTTGAAATGCGATTTTCCCATTATACAGCTATTTAAATACCTGTCATCCCTTTCTTTGGTTTTCATTTATCTCAGACTCCATTGTGCATTCTTATGTCAATTTCTGGTTTTTATTACCCTTGGGCATTGCTCTTTTCCAGGTTTCTCCCTTCAGCTTCTAATTAGATGCTTCTTCACATGTTAGTTCATGTGTAACTTCTCTCACTAAATTAGGTCAAAGGGTACAAAGACCTTGGCAGGTGACAACTCTCCTAATCACAGTTCTGGACCTTCTCCTGGCTGCTACAGGGTGAGCAGTTAGCCTTATTTCAGGTATGCCTAACTGGAAATAGTACAGATAACATGATCAACTCACTTGAGCTTTTATTAAGCAGAACAAACTTAAGAAGCAATGTGGTATGGTGAAAAGGCCAGTTTTAAAATTCCTAACTTAGCTAATTACTAGATGTATGATCTTGGATTAGTCATTAACCTCTCAGACTCAGTTTCCTCATTGGTAAAAACAAGTAGGCTGTAATAGCTAGGATTTATTTACATAATGCTTTAAGGTTTGCAAAGTACTTTATATATGTTAACTCATTTGCTCCTCACAGCCCACACCCCTGTGAGGTAGGGGCTATTCTTACTTCTTCCTCTTTTTACAGATGAGGAAATTAAGGCTAAGAGAGGTTAAGTGATTTGTCTAAGATCACACAGCTAATAAGCATTTAAGGCAGGATTTGAACTCTGATTCCAAGTCAACACTATTTACAATGCCACCTGACTCTCTCCATATAATGTGTCCCTTCTGGCCGCTCTTGTATGATCTCACATTTATTTATAAGCAACTAATAATTGTTTGAGAAAGGGTTAAGTATATCATAAAATTCTAAGACTATAGTATAGCATAGCCTGGGTCATAATTCTGTTACCTGCTGTGTGACCATTGGTATAATTTAACCTCTGTGAGTGTCAATTTCTCCATTTATAAAATAGAGGTAATAATACTTGTCCTATCTCCCACACAGGGATGTTGTGAGGAAAGCGTATGTGAACCTGAAAGCCCAATAGAAATGTGAGCTATTAATCTAAGTACAACTAATGCATTCTTACCAATAAACTAACTGTTAGCAAATACTATAATTCTCTTCATCGGCTGCCCTAAGACTTATTCACAGCTCTTGGCCCCTGTGCCCCAGACTCTTCCTGGCTGTTCCTTAGAACACAGGTGCAAACTGCTTTCTTAACTGCCCTCTGTTATTTTGTGAACACTAACTGCTCTTAATTGCTCCCAGTCTTGGCCATTCCTGATCTACCATCTGCATTTCTCAGCCTTGTGACTTCTGGCTCCCAGAATGACTATAAAACTGCCTCACAAAATGGAGGAAAGTCAGGTGGCTGCCTCTGCTGTCTGACAACACTTAACCCATTCTCTTAGCTTCCCTTCCCACAGGAAAATGGTACCTATTTCTTTTAATCTAGCCTATGGTAGAAGTTTCTTCAAGAGGACAGGCTATTTTTCCATGTCAAGATTTCAAACAAAACAAAGCTCTGGTGAATCTAATGAACATGAGCATCTTTAGGGTTTGTGTATTTTTTTCAAGGTCAAATTTTACATCATTATCAATTGTCTGTACATCTTGCTGTTCATAACTACTTCTCAATCTCAGTACAGTACAGGTTAAAGTCATCTGTGAATTCAAGGACTGCATTCTTAGCACTCTCCATGGAAAATCTATTAATAATAGATGTTTAATAAATCTACATTTAATATTGATCCCACAGCACCCTGTAGACTACTCACCCAACCCATAATGATACTATCAATAACTTTCATAGCCTTTTAGCCAGTTTTTCAGTTAATTCAATTCAAAGAATTAAAGATTCAGAGCTGGAAGGGACCTCAGAGGTCATATGGTCCAACCCCCAAATTTTACAGGTAAATAAACTGAGGCTGGAGAGGTTGAATGATTTTGCCTAAAGTAGTAAGGCACCCAGATAGTGAGTAGTAGAGTTAGAATTTGAATCTAGAATCTCTGATGCCAGATCCGGTGCTCTTTCCCCTGCTTTTCTAATTCAATAGTGCTAACATCTAGGTTAATTTGTCCATTAAGATTTTCTGTGATAGGGTAGAAAGGGTTTCCAAGAATCCATAGCTATATTCCTTCAGCCACTGTTATTGTAACTGCATAAAAGAACACAGCTCATTTCTACTATATGTCATCACTTAACCTCTCAATCATATTTATAAATGTCTGTATATTTCCATTGGTCAGATAATCTTTTGAGCTAGAAAGATGTTACCTGATTAATGAAACCCTAAGTAAATGAGTTAAAATCTGGCCTCAGACACTTACTAGCTGGGTGATCCTGGGCAAGTCACTTAATCCGGTTTGCCTTAGTTTTCTTCATCTGTAAAATGAGCTGGAGAAGGAAAAGGCAAACCGCTCTAGTATCTTTGCCAAGGGGATCCCAAATGGAATCATGAAAAGTCAGACAAGATTGAAACAACAACAGTAACAAATAAATGATCAAGTTGGTGAAATATGAACCTTATAAGTCAATAAGTTAAACCCTTTCATTTTACTGATGAAGAAACTGAACCCCATAGAGTTGAAGTGACTAATCTAGGATTATACAACTAGTAAATGTCTGAGGTAGTATTTCAACCCAGGTCTGCCTGTCTCCAAGGCATTAATTAATACTACTTGTGCTTCTAGCATTTCTCTAGTGACACTATCATGAGTTGTCCCTGGCTTCCTACTTTCCTTGATATCATAGTTAACAGCTGATGCCTTATAACTATGTCCCTTGTTTTACTCTTCCCTGCCATATCATAACACCTGGAAAAGATCTTAATTTAGAAAGGTAAGGTCACCCACTGCATCCTGAGCCATGACCATTAGTTTTGATTTTTGTCTTGCCACTGGACTTTTGATAACTTTGAAGGAGAGAGCAAGGCTGAGGACTTCGTGCAGCTCTGCCTCACTTAAGTCCAATTCATGCATAAGTCAAGACATCACCCCATGATATCATTGGTCTTCTTAAAAAACAAAGGATTAACAACAACAACAACAACAACAACATGTTTTCTGCTTTAGCCATCTTTTAGCTTTGGACATGGAAATGTCGTCAACTATCATCTAATAGGATTAGAACAAAGAAAGGGAGTAAAATCCATGACTAGTCATATATAAATTCTTTGGTGCACAATTATGCAATTTGGCCTCTTCTGAGACAAACAGCATGGTGGAAGGGCCAGAAGTTTGAATTCTGAGTTAGCTGACTGGGGTTTCAGTGTAGGGCCTGCCACTGATCAGCTGTAGGACACTGAGTAAGCCATTTTCCTTTTCTTGGCTTCAGTTTCCTTCTGCTGGAAGCATTCTACAGTGGCTAGCATGGAATCTTCCCACAAGCAGGCAATTAACAAATAACGGACAACTGGAATAGAAACTGGGTATTGATCCCTGCTGGTAGCACTAGAAACTGAAAAGGGATTCTTTGACTCAATTTAGTAGATCAGTGTCATCTATTTTATAAGAAGAGTAACACTGGTGTTCTTTTGTATTTTATCAAAAACAGTTGAACAGAAGAGAAAAACTCATTAACAGCCTCCTTTTCTGTTAATCATTTCAAATCAAGACACTGCAAATATATGACTCTATGCCAGGGTTTCTGTTTCATTTTGCACTTTGAAAATAAGTTTTCAAGGTAAACCAGTCAATCACACAGAGAAATTATTAAATAAAAGAACAGCATGATTTTAAGAGGAGGTAGGTTTTCGCAAATGCATTTTTATTTTCATTCTGGTCTCACGGCTTCAGAGGGTTTTGTTTTTGTGATTTCCTAACACAGGTGTCTCTTATTATCATTCAGAAATAAATACCAACAATACCTAATGGTTATGAATGCAATTTGTCATTGTAGTGATGGAAAAGTACTAGAAATTTAAACAAAAAGTAGGGGGGAAATCAATGTAGTCAGCAATCATCACCATTAAAAAGGGCTTATTAAGCATCCCTTTGTTTAAGGCAAAGTATGTAGTGATTTAGAGGGGCCCAGTTCCAGCTTTCTAGGAACCTGTAATCTATTACTGTTGCCAAAAAGCAAAGGGAGAAAGATTGAAAAATATTTTATAACTAACTTTGGGGGTAGCTAATTTACTTGGTATATGATCATAGCATCATAGCTTTCAAGCTGGAAGGAACCCTAGGCATTATCCAATTCAACCTCCTCTTATTTACAGATGTGGAAACCAACTTTGCCTAGGAGCAAAGAAATGATTTGCCCAGGACAAATAGGATCATACAACTAGTAAGTAGAAGAGTTGGAATTTAAACCTAGACTCTGTAACTCCCAAATCAACAAGCTTTCCCCCATTATAGTGTAAGCTCCTTGAGAGGAGAGATGTTTACTTTTTCTCTGTTATCATAATAGGTTCATAATAAATGCTTGTTCACTGACTAGATTGTTGACTGAAACATTATTTTTTTATAACTGCTTTTCTTCCGTCCATTTTTTTTCTTTTAGCCAAATAAAAAGTTGTATGAGTTCACATCTAAGGACTCTTCTTGTTTTAAGATTTGTGTGATGACCATTACTTCTATTATTTTTATAAATTTAGTTCAAGGCATGACCCAGAGCTTCCCAGGGCTTTGGACCATATTTGTAGAATATTTGGAGAGAGGTAGGGTTTAAAAACTAGAGAATCCTGAACATCAAATCTATTTAGTGGTTACTAGTCTGAAGCTTAACATAAAAAAACAAACAAACAAAAAAACCAAACCCAACATCTTGGTAAATGGTCCCATCTATTTTCCTGGCAAATAGAGGGATAAGAAATGGAAGCAGTGTCAGATTTTATATTCTTGGGCCCCAAAATCACTTCAGATATAACTGCAGCCATGAAATTAAAAGACACTTTCTACATGGAAGGAAAGCTATGGTAAATCTTGACAGCATACTAAAAAGCAGAGACATCATCTTGCCAACAAAGGTCCATATGTTAACTTTGCTTCTGTGTCTCTTTGAGATGATAATGTTCAACCTTCTTGACTTTCTTTAATTAAAAATCCTATAAGTCAGGAATGTATATAAGAGCAACTTGAAGTCAAGAGAACTAATAGGTTTCCCTGGGACTTTTAAAAATCCTAGTTCAAAGTCAGTAAAGTGGGCCATTTAGAATAAGAAGATGAATAATCAACTAGAAACCATATCTCTTGGTATGAGACAGCTACACGTTACAGTAGATAAAGGATGGGACCTGGAATCAAAAGACCTGAGTTCAAATCCTGCTTACTTGTGTAACCCTGGGAAAAACCCCTGAACCTCTGTTTGCCTCAGCTTCCTCTTCTGTAAAAATGGGGATAATAATAGCACTTACATCCACAGAAGCCTGGGAAGTCAAGGATGAGGAGGGGGAACATTCCAGGCATGGGTTGTTAGGAGGATCTGCTGAGATTACATTTGTAAAGTGCTTTGCTAATCTTGTAGCACTATATCAAGGATAGTAATAATTGATATTTCCCTCAATAGAATATAATGCCTTGAGATAAGAAACTATTTTATTTTATTTTTTGGTATTTACAATACCAAGCATACTGCCTGGCACATAGTAGGTACTTAGTAAATGCTTATTGAATGATTTATTGGCTGATTGATTGCCCATTAAAACTCTTCGGAACAATTCCACAAATTACAGCCAGAATGAACTCACCATTTGAAAAATCTGTCCTAGCACTGGTTCCAGTTAGACATTCTGGCTTTGGTTGGTCTACATAAAACACAAATAAAATGTAAGCAATGCTTTATTAATTAGAAATGTAGTTTTTCCTTTCTGCAAAAATTCAGCTGACAAGTGAGGGTTACTGGAGAATACTAAGTACAGATTTAAGACTGTTATATTATTACCAAGACATGATTTCTCATATGCTTCATTTCCTCTGCATTTCCTCTGCCACCACCCCAGTCCATTCTGTCCCTTGCTGCCTCAAACTGTCCCTCTGCCCCTTTCAATAGCCTCCTTATTAGTCTCCTTACTTTAGTTTCTGCTTCTTCCAGGCCATTCCAAATATGACTCTATAGTAACCTTCCTAAAATTCCACTTCATCCTGGCAGTCACCTGCACAAAAATGATCAGTCAATGAGCACTTATTAAGCATTGTTTTGTGCCAGGAAATCTGCTAAGTGCTCAGGATACAAAGAAAGGTGAAAGACAGTCTTTATTCTTCAGGAGCTCAAAGTCTGATGGGAGAGACAATATACAAGCAATTATGTACTAACCAGCCAGGTACATTCAATATAAATTGAAGGTAACTAAGAAAGGGAAGGCTCTAGAATTAGGGAGAATCAATGAAGGCTTACTTTAGAAGGTGAGATTTTAACTGGGACTTGAAGAAAGCCAGGGAAATCAGGGATGAGGAGGGAGAGCATTCGAGGCATGGGGAATAGTCAGGGAGGCAGCAGCTGGAGTTGTTTTTTCCCAGGATACAACAAGAAGGCTAGTGTCACTGCATCAAAGAGAACATGTGTGCATTTGTGGGTGTGTGTGTGCATGTATTTGTGCTTAAAGTGTAAGATTGGAAATTGTAGGGGTGGGGGGAGACAGATTCCAAAGACATTTGAATGTCAAACAGAGGATTTTGTATTTGATCCTGGAAGTGATAGGGAATCACTAGATTTTCTTGAGTACAGGGGTGATATGGACATTGCCTTATGACAATCACTTTGACAACTGAGTGAAAGATTGACTAGAGTGGTGAGAGATTTGAGACAGAAAGAACAACCAGCAGCCTTTTTTTTTTTTTAATAGCTTAGGCTTGAAGTGAACTGGGATTTGAACCAGGGTACTGGCAGTATCAGAGACAGAAGGGAAATGTTACAAATGCGAGAAGTGTTACAAACATTACATCACCAGCCTTTGGCAACATATTGATCATGAGTGGTAGGAAAGAATAAAGATTTAAAGATATTATCTAGATTATATGTTCCTGAGTGACTGAGAAAAAGGTGGTACCCTCAACAATAATAGGGAAGTCAGGAAGAAGGGCAGGACTATGGGGAAAATACTGAGTTTAGTTTTGGACTGAGTTTAAATATTGAATTCAAGATGTCTATGGAACATCCAGCTTGAGATATCTGAAAGGCAGTTGGAGATGCAAGAGTGGAGGTCAGCAGAGAGGTTAGAGCTGGATAAGTAGATTTGAGAATCATTAGCATAGAGATAACAATTGAATTATGAACTGATGAGATCACCAAGTGAAATAGTATAGAGGAAGAAGCAAAGAGGCCCAGGGGAAACCCTTATTAGAGGCTGTGACCTGGATGAAGATCCAGCAAAGGAGACTGAGGAACAGTCAGACAGGTAGGTGTAAAAGTAAGAGAGAGAGTGTCCTGAAAAACCTAGAAAGAAGAGGATAAGGAGAAGAGGGTTACTGACAATGTCAGAAGCTGGAGAGAGTTCAAGAAGGATGAAGACTGAGAAAAGACTATTAAATTTAATAAATAATACATTTTTAGTAATTTTGGAGAGAGCAATTTTGATTGAATGATGAGTTTGAAAAGTAGAGAGGAAGAAAGAAAGTAGATGAAGTAGAAAGTAAGAAAAAAGCAAGAAAAAATGAAGTTGAGATACCTATTATAGAATGATTTCTCAAGGAATTTAACCACAGAGAAGAGATATGGGCAATAACTACCAGAGATGGATGCCATCCGTCTGAGGGATGGATGGCATCCATGTGAGGGATAGAAAAAAAAAGTAAGGTTTATTTTTTGTTGTTGTTTTAATGTTTTTTTGTTGTTGTTTTTAGGATGGGAGAGATATGGGCATGTTTGTAAGCAATTGGGAAGGAGCCAGTAGATAGGGGGAGAATGAAGATAAGTGAGAGAGTGAGTATGAGAGCGGGTGAATCTACTAGAGAAGATGGGATGAAATGAAATTGTGCATTGTAGAGGAGTTTGCTTTGGCAAGGAGAAGAGCCAACTCCTTCTGTGAGACAGAGGTGAGGGAGAAGAGACTAGCAGAAGGCTTCTAGATGATGTGAGATGAGGAGAAGGGGAGAAGAGGGAGCTCTTAGAGAATGGCCTCAATTTTTTTTAGTAAAATATGAAGCGAGGTTATCAGTTGAGGTGATGAGGGAAGGAAAGTCATGGGAATTTTGAGAAGGGATGATAAGGTTTGAAAAGCCATGCTGGTGAATGAGATAGTAAGTTAATTAAGGAGATATAAAAGGATGGATTATCTTGTAGCAGTGAATGTCTGTGGCAGTTGGGAAGACTGTGTGAATTTGGAAATCCAGTCCTTCAAAAGAGCCTGGATTGGTAACATTGCTGTCCTGATAGATGGATGGTAAAGGGTCATTGTCATCTGGCTTCAACTGTCTTTCTTGGTGAATTCTTTTTCTTCTTCTTTCACTACAAATGATCCCTAAGAAAGCAGCTAGGTGGATGCAATGGATAGAAGTCTAGACATGGCATCAGGAAGAAATGAGTTCAAATTCTGCCTCAGACACTTACTTGTTTTGTGACCCTAGGTAAGTCACTTAGTCTCTGGTGATCTTAGTTTCCTCATCTGCAAAATGAAGATAGTTGTAATAATAGCACCTGCCTCTCAGGGTCGTCATGAAGATAAAATGAGGTAATATTTGTAAAACTCTTTGTAAATGCTATATAAATGCTAACTATTATAGGAAACGATTGGGTTCCTGCTTTCTCCCACCTTCCTGTATCAAAATAAGCTCTTGGGGAAGATGTGATAAACTCATTTATTGGCAAATGCCTTCCCTTTCCAATTCATGACCAGAATAGAGACCAAAACAACCTTCCCTAGGCTAAAGTTTAACTAAGTGATTGTTTTACTCAAAACCCTTCAGCAACTCCTTTGTTGTCTATCAGATAAAATACAAAATGACATTAGCCTGGCATTCAAGTGTCTCTACATGGTCGTGTGTGTGTGTTGTGTGTGTGTTTGCTTCAATCCCTTTCATGTACTAACCATTTCAGTCACATTGGACTATTTGCTCTTTTCCTGAATGTGGTCGGAGGCATTCACAGGCTGTCCTCCATGCGTGACATGTCCTCCTTTTTCATCTCCTGTTTTTTAGAATTCTTCTCTTCCTTCAAGGAAGGAGCACATCGTCGTCTTTTTGAAGTTTCTCCTTATCCCCTTAGGTGAAAGTGATCTCTCCCTCCTCACATTTTCCAGTAGGATTCTCTCTCCGTTTTTATTTGCATCATTTATTATCTTGTAATTATGGTTATCTATGTATATATCACAGTTCCTATTCCAGAAAAAAAAAAAACAAGCTCCCTGAGAGCTTGTTCTCTCTCTGTCCCTAATTCCTAGCATCAAACCACTCAAAGGAGGGAAGGTGTAGAAAGGGAAGGATCCCATTCCACTGCTACCCTCTTCTCTCTCTGTAGTGCTACTCCTCCCTATCATTCCCATTCCTTTCAACTGGGTCCATACCATGATTTCTATGTGGCTGTAAACAAGGGGCTACTTTTTCTTCCAGCCCTATGCTATCACACTCTATACGCTAACTTCTTTTCCTCCACTATTCCATCTCACCTATCCCAGTTCTTCCAGTGGCTCTAGCCTAATTCTTGCACTCCATGTGCTGATGCCTATTTTCCTAGTATCCCATTCCCCACCCCTTCCAACCCTGCCCCAATTTTACCCCCTCTCAACTATGCAAACAGTACATCTTTTCATGCTTCCCGTGCTGCTGGTCAAAATGGAACTCCGTATTTTTTCGAACAACAGTAGTCCAGAGCCCAGAATATGGGAGAAGCATATCTCAAGACAGAAACTGAGACAGAAATTCCTTGAACCATAGAAAAACAACACAAAGTAAAATCTTCACTCTACTTCTTCCCTTCCCCCAGCAAAGGAGACTGCATTCCCTTTCTTTCAATGATGCATCTGTGAGTTTAGGCAACTGGTTTTTAGCAATCAGCTCATTAGAGGCCCCTTTCTCCCTTCGCCTTCTGTTTTGGCAGCTTTGAGACTGGAGAGTGGAGTGTGGCAGCAGAAAAGCAGGCCCCTTGGCAATGCATTCAAAGCCTGCTGGAGGCTGCTGGTCTCCACAATAGGCTTGGGAGAAAGTGATGGGGGGGGAAGGGCAGAGCTGGAGGGCAATTGGAAAGGGGACAGATCCGTTAGAGAGCTTCATACTTTACCTTCGGTGTCACTCAGGAGTTGGGAAGGTTAATCTTGGAAGCCTCATAACAATGACTCTGGCAAAGGCCAAAGGATGGTAGGATCCCAGGATTGTATTCCTTTGCCTTTTTTTCCCCCTTAGTGTTTATGCAAGGAATTTTGCTAGACTTGGGGGGAGCCAAGACAAAAGGAAAAATAGTTCTTATCCTCAAGGAGTTTACATTCTGTTGGAATTATTGATAAAGAGCTGAAAGGGATCACAGATGTTCAATAGTCTAACTTAGTCATTATACAGATGAGGACCCCAAGGCCCTAAGAAGAGTCACTACCCGGAAATGGCAGATAAGGTTTTGTTTTTTTTTTTTCCAATGCGTGGAATTTAGAGGGTGCTGAAAGAGCTAGCTACTGCCCTGGGTTCTCTCCCAGAATGAAGGAGTAAGATTATAACTTTAAGAGCAAGATGGCAGCTACTTTGGTTGTCCATACCAATGAAATCACAGGTTACATTAAAAGAAAATTAAAACAAAAAGTATTAGCCTTAAAATCTGAAGAGAGCTTAATTTGAACACTGTTTTTAGTATTTTTTGATTGAGACAGTGTGGTACCACAGAAAGGGTGCTGGCTCTAGAGTTATTAGATCTGGATTGGAATTCCAGTTCTGCCACTTACCACCCATTGACCTTGGCCAAATCTAAATATGGATTAGAAACAGGATTAAGGAACTATCATATATATTTTTTAAATGTTCTTTTTAATTTATGGAATTAAACAAGCATTTCAACATGGTGTAATAAAAGGATGATTGCACATGAAACTGCGAATCTACTATGCACAATTTGCTATTTCTTTCAAATATATGACAAAATTATTACATAAATTCCTTTTTTTTCTCGTCCCCCCCAGTGATGGCTATTATTAAGACATGAATAAGTATATATGTGTGTGTATGTATATGTCTGTACGTGTATATGTGTATATATATGTATATGTATATATGTATATGGGTATATATATGTATATGTGTGTATATATATATATATATATATATATATATATATGAAAATTACTTCTATTTATCAGTTCTTTCTCTGGATGCAGATAGAGACTTTCTTCATATGTCCTTTATAGTTAATTTGAGTATTTATAATAGTCAATAGAACTTATTAGCTCAAAGTTGTTCTTAAAACAATATTGCTGTTACTGTTTACAATGTTCTCTTGCTTCTGCTCACTTTGCTCTTCATTATTTCATGCAAGTCTTTCCAGTTTTTCTAAAACTATTTCTATTGAACTCATCATTTCTTATAGCACAATAGTGTTCTCTCACAATCATATACCACAACTTGAACTGCCATATATCTTGATGATATCCACATGGTGGTGCTTCTGGGTTCAGTATCTTTGGGACATGGCATCCCTGATCCCAGGGGACTGCAGGTGTGTGGAAACAGGTCAATCTGACACCCTTCCTCACTCATTTGATTCTTTATTCCAATGTCTTTGTATGCTTGTGACATACCTGGCACCCATTTTTGCTTTTTGAGGGCTTAGTGTTGCTGAGGGCAAGTCACCTGCAGGGGGTGTTAAAAAACATAGACTCCTTGTAAAAGTGCTAAGGAGTGATCAAACAGTTGTTTGTAGTGGAGTTACCAACCCTGAGTGAGCAGATGTTCTTTCCTGATAACACCAAGAAGAGGAGAAAGAAACACCAAACTCCAACTGTTGTTGTTGCAATGTAAGTGGAGAAGGTGGCAGATGACTGGACATTTGGATCACTCAGAAAGTTAAAAGCTATGCCATGTTCCCCACCCCCACCTTTATAAACTTAGTTGTAGATGTGTTTAATGTACTTTCTCCAGGAGCAGTTTGTGCTGTTCTTTGCTCCAATATTATGACTCTGGTCCACATGTAGAATTGGTCAAGGTCACATAGGTGGTAAGTGGCAGAACTGGAATTCCAATCCAGATCTAATAACTCTAAAGCCAACACCCTTTCTGTGGTACCACACTGTCTCAAACTAAAAATATAAAAACTAGTATTCAAATTGAGCTCTCTTTTCTGATTCTAAGCTCCAATATTTTTTGTTTTAATTTTTTTTAATGTAATCTGTGATTTCATTGGTATAGACAACCAAAGTAGCTGCCATTTTGGTCTTGAAGTTATAGTATAAGAGACTATATGCCTGAGACACTGGAGCAGTGAGACTTTAAATGATTCACCCAGCATTATACTAGTATGTGACAGAGATGACTTGAAATGTCATCAAAACATGTTGGCTGGCTCTCTATCCATTGTCTCTCCCAAGTGTTTCTTCATCTCATTGCCTCAACAAGAATTGGCTAGGAATAGGTACAGTTTAGTGCTCCCAGGAGTGAGGGGGATGGGCAGGTCATTGGGTAACCACAGGAAATTAGATGCAAAAAGGGATCTTTAAGAAAAGTTTTGATTAGAAGCTCTGATTTTAAAATTGTTTGGAATGTGTTACTTCCCTTGTGACTGTGGAGAAGTCACTTAACTTTTTAACCTTAGTTTCCTCATTTATAAAATGGAGATAATAGTATCTACTCCCTTGTGTTATGAAGACCAAATGAGATATGTAGGCACAATGTTTGCAAACCTTAAAGTTCAATATAATAGTAATAGTTGACATTTATGCCGTGCCTACTATGTTCGGGGCAATGTGCTGAGCACTTTAGAAATATTATCTGTTTAGATCCTTACAACAACCCTAGGAAGCAGATGCTATTATTATCCCCATTTTACAGATAATGAAACTGAGGCAGAGAGAGGTTAAGTGACTTGTCCCAGATTATATGGTTAATAACATATACAAATTATTTGCATTGTTCTTCTTGTTGTTGGAGTTGTTATTACTATTCATTCAGCAAACATTTATTGAGCAGTTCTGTCCTGTGAGTATATTTGTTCAATTGTTTTAGTTGGGTCTGACTCTTGATGACCCCATTTGGGATTTTCATGGCAAAGATACTGGAATGGTTTACCATTTCCTTCTCCAGCTGACTTTATAGGTGAGTAAACTGAGGAAAAAAGGGCTAAATGACTTGCCCAGAGTCACACAGCTAGTAAGTGTCTGAGACCAGATTTGAACTCAGGAAGATGAGTCTTCCTGACTCCAGGCCCCAAACTCTATCCAATTCACCACTTACCTGCCTTCCCCACATTGAGCCTACAATGCCTCCAATATAATGCCCCTTTAATATGTCAAGCATCTATGATTTCATCCCTGTGATCACTCCCTCTATCTATACAGCTGTGTTTCTATGCTTTGGCAGACAGTCTCCGTGAATTGCTATGATCACTCCCCAAAACCAGCCAACCAACTAAAACCCAGCCAAGCCAAGAAAAAACTCCCTCAAACTCAGTTGGCCATTCTAGCACGGAGCCTCTCTTAGAAGGTAGTAAGTCTAATTCTCAGCAAACCTGCATAACCCTTCACCATGTCTGTACTCAAAAACTTCTTGCCCTCATTTGGTAGGACTTTGCAGGTTTGGAAATCCTCCGACTCAGCCTCAGAGAACTCATGTCAGCTATACAAAGGAACTTTAGCAGGGATACAATAGAATTCAACAAATAA
Source organism: Phascolarctos cinereus (assembly GCF_003287225.1). Taxonomy (NCBI): domain Eukaryota; kingdom Metazoa; phylum Chordata; class Mammalia; order Diprotodontia; family Phascolarctidae; genus Phascolarctos; species Phascolarctos cinereus. Next base: position 196,307,544 of record NW_027555625.1, read on the forward strand.
TCATTTTTATCTGATGCCTTTTGTTATCCTGTTATGTTTATTTTCTACTCATACATTTTTTTTAATAACAAAGATTAAAAAATGAAAAAAAACCACCAGTAAAATTAGACTGTCTCTACCATATCTGACAGTATATGCAGTCAAATAATTTATAGTCTCTACTAGATGCAAAGCATTGTGGTAGGTGATAATGAAGATACACAATTTCAGTGAGACTTGGTCCCTTCCTTCCAATTAATATGTAAGAAAAAAAGGTTTATTCACTAGCCAAAATACAGCATGAAAACAATCAATCTTTGGTGTTTACTGGTATGCACAGCAAAAGATGGGCTAGGTGAGTGGTGAATTATGACTTTATCTCTTTAGTTTACATTTTATTCTGGTTTAAATTATTTACATGCTAAGTCAGAAAGGATTTGAGGAGAATCTAACCTTACCTGAGTTAGGGAGTTATTTGTAATATCAGGCTTTGATTTCTGCCCAGAGATAAGGGTCTAAAAGGAATAACCTAGTTTTCACCTGGGAGCACCAGAACAGAAATGTTCTCTATAGCATCCAGTCCCCACTTGAACATCTCGTAGGAGATCCCACTACTTTCCAAGGCTGCCCATCCCATTTACGAATAGCTCTGGAAGACTTTTCTTAGTTTCAGTCCCAACCAACCTCTATAGTTTCCACCCATTGCTTCTGGTTCTTCTTTCTCAGAACAAGGAAGACAATCACTCTTCCATATGACAATCCTTCAAATGTTTAAAAGAGAGGAATCATGTCTCCTTCTCTTCATCAAATTAAGTGTTCCCTGCTTTTTCAATCAATTCTGTATTCCATGGTTTCCAGGCTACTCAGCATCCTGGGTGCATTTCTTTGGAAATTCTTTACTTTTATAAATGTCCTTCCTTAAATTTGGTGCCAAGAATTGTCAACAATACTGCAGATATGATTTGGCCAGAGCAAAATATAGCAATACCAACATCACTTCCTTGTTCTGAATAGTATGCTTTGCAATACAGCCTAAAATGATGTTAGCTTTTTTGACTAGGTTTCCATGCTGTTGATCCATATTGAGGATGGAATTCACTAAAATCTAAGTGGCTTTCCCTGTGCTTCTGGGTTTGTGAACTCCTACTTTGTATGAATTTCTGAGAAATCATGTGTTCTGGTCTATGCCCCCATTTCCTGAGGTCCTGGGCATGGAAAGCACTTAAAGACTGAGCAATGATGATTTTGTCCCAACATCAGTGAAAGATGCATTCTTAACCACAGAATCTCCATTTTAAGGAGGACACACAAGCCAACCATGGTTTCCTTCCTTTCCGGTCTATACTCTACCATGCCTCATGTCAAGTACCTTCACCTCCTTCCCACTCCCATTTAGCTTCTTTTTTTGTGTTGTCTTCTCCCATTACAATGTAAGCTTGTTGAGGGCAGGAAGTGTCCTTCTGCTTTTATTTTGATTCCTGGTGATTGGCATAGTGCCTGGCACATAGTAAACATGTGATAAATATCTGTTTTTTGAGTCCTTCCCTTTTCTCTGGGGAATTCTTGTCTCTGAAGTTCTATGGCCATGGGGTTGGAGATCATGAGACTTTGATATATGGGACAAAGTTTTAATTTCCTACAATCTTTTATGATGTTTAGTCCCTTATTGTGGTCTAAGGCTGCTGAAAATTCTGGTCTCTCATCTTAAAAAAACATTGTCCAAAAACATTTGTAATCCCTATGTAGTTTTGAAGGGGTTGCTCAGGCTCTTTAATCTCAAGTACAATTATAATTGTTTTGTAGAGATGTCACATTGCAACTCATCTACAATGTGAGATAGTGAAAAAACTACTGGAGTTGAAGTCAGAGCCCTGGGTTCTATTTTTGGTTTTGACGCTGTGTGGCTTTGGACAAATAACCTCCGAGACTGTTTCCTTGTCTTTTAAAGGAGATGATAAATCAGCATGGTGGAGTGGGGAAAAGCCTTAGATTTGGAGTCAGAGGACCTAATTTCAAATTTTAGCTCTGATACTATCTCAGTGACTTCAGAAAAGTCACATGACCTCTCTAGGAATCAGTTTCCTCATCTGTAGAATGAGTGGGGTTGGACGAGGTGATCTCTAAGGCTCCTTGCAGCTTTCGAATCTGTGATCCCATGTTAGAAATACAAATTACTTCCAACTTGAGCTAAGCTAAATGAACAAACTCAGTTCAATATTCAGAACTAGATGGGGTAGTTAGCTGGGGCTTGGGGCCAGAGAAGCAGTACTAGCTGTGGGAGAAAGGTGAGGAATCAGATGCTAAATCATGTTGGCCAGGCTAGGGTTAGCAGAGTAGTAACAGTTAGTAGGAGATGGACTGGCAGTCAGAGAAACTAGGCAGTAGTCAAAGGCAGGCAAGGTAAATTTGGCAAGTTTAAAGATAGAAGGTTGTTTAAAGACCAGAGAAAATAGTGCCAGAAGACAGCTGGTATGTGACTTTGAGCACTTCCCTTCTTTTATGGGAAACTAGCAACAAGCATTTATTAAGTGATCACTATGTGAGAGGCACCCAGCTAAGTGCTGGGGACATAAATCTAAGCCAAAAGAAAGAGTACTTGTCCTCAAGGAGCTTACATGCTGGCAGGAGGAGACAACACACAAAAGGGAGATGAAAAGCAGAGGGAGGTAGATACCTGTGGACAGGGCATGGTACCCTCAGCATGAAAGTGAGAAGGCCATAGAGGTAAATGGATGTTCCAGAGTAAGTAGGCCCTAGGCACTGAGGGAAATGTAAGGGGAAGATGGCAGCTGACGGATGGTGTTAAAGGCTGGAAAATAAGATTTAGAGCCAGCAAGTTTCCTCATAGAGGCAGTATGGTGCATAATAAATAATAAAGGCTTATCATGGAAAGAGCACTGGATTTGAAGCAAGAGAGTTTGAATTTAACCCCCAGCTCTACCATTTACTACCTTTGTAATGTTTGACATCATTTAATCTTTCTCAGCATCGGTTTCCATATCTGTAAAACGAGTGGGTTGGGTTAGGTGACAATCTAAGGTTCCTCTGAATATATTATCCAATGACTATTCAAATGAGGGGAATGATTAGGTAGTCTCTAGAGTTCTTTTCATCTCTGAAATTCTGTGATATTAGGCAGGGAAGACTCAGAGCAAGGGACTGCTGAGACCCAAGGGACTAGCTCCCTGTGATGGGTTTTCTTATTGTTGTTGTTGTTCCTGTAGGCCTAAGGTTACAGAGGTGGTCCTGACTTCAAAGAGGAATTTTTTGAATGTTAAAGAGACATCTCCTGGTAAATTTTATTCCCTTGGGAACAGAGTATATTTTTATCCTCACTAGGAACTTTTGGTATTAGCATTGGATAGTAGAACTATAATATTCTGGAGTGGTTTCTTCAAGTGTTCTCACAGACACAAGCAAAAAATCGTAGATACAATGTAGTCTATGGTGGCAGGGTTGTTCCACCACTACCACCACCATCATCACTGTTATCATCATCATCACTAATTATTAATATTATCTCACATTTTATAGAATTGTAGGATTACTAACGCACTTTCTTCACAAGAAACCAGAGAATGTCAATGACGCGCTCAAAGTCACAAAGGAAGTAAGTGTCCTTGCTAGGATTTGAACCTAGGTACCCAAATGTAAGTCTATCATATTTTTCTCACTACAACAAGCTGGCCTGTGGGGGAAGGGTGGGAGGGTCCCTATCTTTCTTAAGGTAAAGAACTAGCCAGATTAGGAAATTGGCACTCCAATAGGAACAATTTTGCTGCCATTTACAATTTTCATTTCATAAAGGTCTCAAAAGTGCTTGCTAATTGGTTAATTGCTTTGGTTTTAATAGTTATAAATATGAAATTATTTAATACTTTTCTAAGCTGTCTTCCAAAGTATATCGAATAAGTTGAAATGAGTCTCTGAAATTGGACAAGGTACATCTGGCTGTTGAGGATTGGTTCGCTTATTCAGTGCAACACAATCTAACGATCATTTATAAAGAGCCTCCCACATACAAGACACTGTAATATAAAGACAAAACAAAACACTAAAACAAAGCCAGACCTCCAGGAGCTTCCATTGTACTTACTAAGGGTTGTGGGTGGATGGAACATGTAAACACTTACCCACCATAATTTGAGGAGGCAGAGAACAGTAACAAGCTGGGGGTTGGGCAGTCAGGAAGTCTTAGGTCCTTGAATGAAGCTAGGGGTTCTAAGGAGCTGGGCTGAGGGAATGAGTCCAAACACAGGAGAAATCTTTTGTGCAAAAATGCAGGAGTTGAAAGATACAACACCACTCCAGAGAGCAGCAAGCGTGTCTATGTTTAAATGGGCATTCTCTTTGTAAATACGTATGTGGGAGTGAGAGCAAGAAGGACATGACTGTGAATTTTGGAAACAGAGATTTAGAATTGCTAGAAATAAATAGGTAATGCCACACTAGTCTCTTCTGCATGTGATTATGTGGCAAAGACAGCCAAAAAGGACAGGTGGGGAGAACTGCTTAGTATAACTGATTAAGATGGAGATTTCAGACAAATGTTTTCCTGAAAAAGCAATTGTCTGGTAGTTGACTAAAGCTTCCTCTTTGCCTAAATTATATAAAAGACATATTTCTTCTCCCATGGAATATTCATAATAGTAATCAGCATCTTCCCTAAGAACTTCAACAGATGTGTCTTAATAGGAACCATCCTATTACCTTCTGGAGCCTACAAAAAAAAAATCCTCATGTGCATTGATTGCTATAGGAATTGAAATGCATTGGGTACGAAGTAACAGACTTGCTAGGCTAGATTTTGACAAGGATCCAGTTTCTGTAATCTATTCCCAATAAAATTCCTGCTGCCCATCTCACCATGGACACCAGATCTGAACTACATACAGTCTATCTTTTCATTTAAAGTAGAATTAAGTATTAGAGATAAGAGAAAAATGAATCATAGAAGCACAGAAATGGAAGGGATCCAAGATGTCATCTAATCCAGATTCTAAATGAAGCATGGATCTCTACTATAACATCTCTACCAAGTGGTAATCTAGGCTCTGCTGGAATGTCTTCTTTTGACACTGCTACCACCCTGGTACTGGCCTTCTATTAGCTCATGCCTAGACTACTGAATGGCCTGCTGATTGGTCTCTCTACCTTGAGTCTTTCCGCCTAGAGTCCATCCTCCACTCGGTTGTCAAACTGAATTTCCTAAAGAACAAGTCAGACCATGTCAACCCCCCCAATCCCCAAACTCCTTCCCGTTCAGTCACCGATGGCTTCCTACTACCTCTCAAATATAAAATGCTCTAATTTACAAGCCCTGAATAACCTGTCTCTTCCTCCTTTTCCAGTATTCTTACACCTTGAACCTTCTCATGTACTTCTTGCCTTTTCTTGCCCAGGATATTCCCATCTCCCTACTCTGAGCATTTTCACTGACTGTCCCCCATATCTGGAACTCCTTTCCTCCTCATCTCTGGCTTCCCACCTTCTGCAAAAAGGGCTTTCCTTGGGGGCAGCTAGATGGTACAGTGGATAGAGCATCGGCCCTGGATTCAGGAGGACCTGAGGTCAAATCTGGCTTCAGACACATAATACTTAACATACTAGCTGTGTGACTCTGGGCAAGTCACTTAACCCCCATTGCCCAACCACAAAAAAAAAAGGCTTTCCTGATACTTTTTAATGGTAGCACTCTCCCTCAGTTGATTATTTCCATTTCTCCAATTTATCCTGTCTGTATCTTGTTTGTGTATAGTAGTTTACATGTTGTCTCTTACATTGGACTGTGAGCTTCTTGAGAGCAGGGATTGTATTTTGCCTTTTTTTGTATCCTTTGTGCTTAGCACAGTGCCTGGCGCATAGTAGTTGCTTAATAAATACTAATTGACTGCCTCACTTTGGTGAACCTACATTGAAGCCTCTTTATTTTTTGAACAGCTTTGATTAGGAGGAAGTTCTACCTCATACTGAGGTGAAATCTGCCTTCCCGTAATTTCACAGAGTGTAGATTCACTAATGAAAGGAATCCTAAAAATAATCTATCCCAATGCCTTTGTTTGCAAATGAGGACAAAACTGAGGCTTAGAGCTGATCAAGATCACAGAGGCAGTAAACGGCAGAGCTGGGTTTCGGAGTTGGGTTCTCTGGTTCTGATATTTCTTTTCAGTGCCAAGCAAAATGAAATGAATCCCATTATTAGAGAATTATCCTTGAAGTACCTACCCTCACTGAGTCTTCTCTTCTCCAGGCTAAACTTTTCCACTTATTTCCTGCCCTCAAGAGTCTTACATAATACTTGAGGGAGATAATGTATGCAGACAAGTCAATATAAAATATGTAAAAAGTCAATTCAAAGTGATTTGAATGGTAGGCCTGAAGAACTACGTAGGAGGTGGTACTAGAGCTTGCAAGAAGCTAGGTACAGTATTCTAAGAGGCAGAGGCCACCCTCATCTAGACACGTTCCATCTTGTATCAATGTCTCTCTTAAAATACAGCACCTAGAACAAAACACATTATTCCAGATATGTTCTGACCAGGGCAGAAAACTGTAGGGAAATTATTTTCTTGATCTAGGCAATAGATTCCTGTTAATGAAACCCAAGATCCAATTATATTGTTTTGACTTCCATGTTATTGTTAACTCATATCCAATTTGAAGTCCACTAACAACCACCAGTTCTCCTTTTCTTACAGCAGCAATGTGATATAATAATTAAAAACAAGAAGTGATAGATTTGGTTTTAGGAGACTGGGTTCAGACATATTTTAATTACATTAATACATATTTTACATCTAGTTTTTAATATCAGCCTTGTGACAACCTTGCTAGCCTTGGAAACCTATTTGCCATATATTTTTATCAATTTATTGTACCTCTCAGAGCCTCAGCCTCTGCATCTATAAAATGGAGCTAATACACATGAACTCCTCAAGAGCAGGGAATTTTTTTATTCTATTGTGTTATGGAAATACTTTTTCATAAATTAAAAACTAAATAAAATTTTAAAACCCCTATAATTTTCTGAGGACATACCAGCTATATTGGTAAATAGTCTTCTCATCTGGAGGTTGAGCATATTAATGAAATCACTGATACAGTCCCTAGCCCTCTCTCCTACTTTTATTGAATCTGCTATGGACCAACTGTATTTCTTAACCAGTTTTGATTCAGTGATTGGCCTTTTTCAATATACACCTCTCATCTACCCTTACAACCTTGAACCATCGTCCACTCACAAATGGCTGAATACTGAAAAAAAAATCACAAAATCATAACTTGGTGAGATAAAAATTTATACTCTCTATCTTTAATTGGGTCCTCACTTGTTCACAGAAATCAGATTACTTACCTCTTATTTGAGCTCCTTCACATTCCCTACTGTCACTATTGCCAAAATTCTCTTGTGTCCTCAAGCTTTCAATTCTGTCTCCTTTATACCTCAATATTGGCAAGTGACCTATTTCCTAGTTTATTGAGAAAGATTAAAGACTACTGAGAAGGTGGCCTTTCCTGCTAAAGTAAGTCTTTGATTACTAATGGCCACCTTATCCCTAGTTACAACTATTTTTTCTATCCTTGTCATCTTTGACTTCTCTGCATCATACAAAATGGTAGACAAATTAATTTTAAAAGAATTATATTTATTTTAAACATGTTATGTATACACTTGTTAACTTCCTGGATAGAATGTAAGTTTCTTGAGGGCAAGAACTACTACACCTAGCACCTAATATGCCTTCCTTCTTGTATCCTTTTGCTTTCTTTACTTTGGTGACTCTATATTATGTTTCTCTTATCTCTTCACTTGCTCCTTCTGTCTCTAATACTGTTGCCTCATCTTTCTTATGCTACTTCAGCATAACTAAAGGTTCCTTCCTAGACCTCACTTTTTTCTGTGTATTATTTCCCTTGATGATCTCATTGACTTCATTGGCTTCAGTTATAACCTCTATATAGATGATTCCCAAATCTGAATTTATAGCCTTGACCTCTCTCTAAAGTCCCATATTTGTAACTGCCCTTTGGAAATCTCCACTCAGTACCTCAATCTCAGCATGTTTAAAAATTAATTCATCCTAAATCTGAATTTCCTCCTAGCTTCTATATCTCTGTAAATAACACCACCATTTTCCTATTTACACTGGATCACAATGTTGAAATCATCTTGGATTCTTCTTTTTCTTTCACCCCATACCTTCAATCAACTACCATCCTATCAATCTTACCCTCTGAAGTGATTTCTCACATCTATCTCATTCTCATGTCTCCTTATCTAAACTCCTAACTGCTCTTTCTGCTGCTAATCTTGCCTCTAATTCATCCTTCATAATGCTGCCTAAATCATTTTCCTATGTCCTTTCTCATTTCTGTCTAGTCTCTAGTCAGCTACAAAAGTGATCTTCCTCAAATGCAGGGCTGACTATGTCATTCCCCTACTCAGAAAACTCTAGTGGCTCCTTACAACCTTAACAATCAAACTAAAATTCTCTGGTTTATAAAGCATTTTTACAGCCTGGTTCCTTCTTACCTTCCTAGTCTTCTTACATTTTACTGTCCTGTACATACTCTGTGAGCCAGTAATCCTGGCCTTTTTATTCTTCCTCTTATGTACATAGCATTTCATTTTCCCAAACCTGGAATACTTTTCTTCTTACCTTTGAATACATGCTCCCTTGGCTTCCTTTAAGACTCATATGAAATCCCAACTTCTGCAAGATGACTTTGCTAGTCCCTTTACCCTCCCCCAACTGCTATTGCTGTTCCTATGAGATTATCACCCTTTATCCTGCACATAACTTGTATGTATATAGCTACTGAAAAGTTTTCTTCCATTAGAATGTGAGATTCTTGAGGGAGGAATACATTTTTATCTTTCTTCATATTCCTCATCATTTAGCACAGCGCTTTGTATGTGGTAAACTCTTGATAAATGCTTGCTGACTGTCTGACAGACTGACTAACCTCCTTCTATGATCATATCACTGCTGTATTCAAATAATATTCAGCTGGTCCTCGTTGCCCAATGAATAAAATACAAACTTCTTGTCTTGGTCTTTAAAGGCCTCCTTGATAATGCTTTTCCCTTGTAACTACAAGATTGTTAACTACTGGAGACTATATCCTATTTTGTGTGTATCTTTGTATCACCAGGGAATTGCACACAGTATATCTTAATCATTTGTTAAATTGAATTTAAAGAAATCTAGGAAAAACAACTCTCTCCACACCATATCTGTGATCTAAATACCGATAAAACAAAGGAGAGAAAGAGACTCATATCAAAAGGAGGTTAACATGGGTATCGTAGCATTCTAAGAAATGGTTGCCTCTTCAGATTTCTGATATGCCCATGTTCTGGTAGTGCCTTTAAGTCAAAGTCACTTCAATTTTTAGATTGTAAGATTTATGAGGCCAAGAACTTATTTTTTTAGGCTTTGCCTCTCTATCCTAATACTTTATTTAGTAAATGATGGGTGTTTAGTTTGAATTGAATGACGGTAAAAGCAGTAACTTGGAAGTCAATTTTAAGGGAGTTGATTTATATAGACTTTTTTTTTACTGTTAGAACTTCTCTCCTTTCCCCTAGTTCTATACAAAAAGAGAGAATTGCTATTCCTTTGGTTGTGGTTTTGTTCTGATCCACTAGTCTGTGTATTTCTATTTCAAATATCATCAAAATTACAGTATCTCTAAAAAAAGCATGGGATTCTATTAGATTTAATCTTTGGATTTAGTTTGTAGAATTTCTCTGCTAATTAGAATTAGAATTAGTCACCCTTCCCCCTAGAATGGCTTAGGTCTACCCTACCTGACCTCATGAAAGATATCTCTCCCTCTTCCTAAAAGATCATTAAGTGGAGATCTATTTGAATTATTGAAGTTTCATTTAAAGCATGTAAATACCTCTACAGTGTCAATTGGCCATTCAGACTTTAACATAAAATTTGTTTTTGTTGTTCAGTCATATCGAATCCTTCAGGACTCCATTTTGGGTTTTCTTGGCAAAGAGTGGTTTGCCACTTCCTTCTACAACTCATTTTGCAGATGAGAAAACTGAAGCAAGCAGAGTTAAGTGACTTGCCCAGGGTCACACAGCTAGTGAATACCTGAGGCTGGATTTGAACTCAGGTCTTCCTGACTCCAGTGGAGGTGATGGAATTCCAGCTTAGCCATTTAAAACCCTAGAAGATAATGCTGTCAAAGTGCCACTCTCAACACACCAACAAATCTGTAAAACACAATGGTGACCACTGTGTTGGAAAATACCAGTTTATGTCCCAGTCCTAGAGAAGGGCAATGCCAAGGACTGTTCAAATTACCAAACAATTGAGCTCATTTCACATGCCAGCAAGGTTATGCTTAAGATTCTGCAAGCCAGGCTTTAGCAATATGTACACTATAATTACCAGAAGAACAGGTTGGTTTTCAAAGAGGCAGAGGAGCTGGAGACCAAATTGCCAACATTCCCTGGATGATTGAGTAAACAAGGAAGTTCCATAAAACAAAACAAAATAAAACAAACAAAAAAATCTACTGTCTCATTGGACTACACTAAAGCTTTTGTGTGCATACCAACAAACTGTGGCAAGTCCTCAAAGAGATGCATGTGCCATATCATCTTACTTGTCTTCTGAAGAACCTGTATGTGAGCCAAAAAGCAATAGTTAGAACACAAAATAACTGATTGATTTAAGATTGGAAAAAGAGTACAACAAGGCTGTATATTATCACCTTATTTATTTAACTTGTAGGTAGAGTACATCGTGTGAAATGCCAGGCTGGATGAACTAAAAGCTAGAATTAAAATTTCTGGGAGAAATATCAACAATCTCAGATATACAGATGATACCACTCTGTTAGCAGAAAGTGAAAAAGAATTGAAGAGTTTCTTGATGAAGGTGGAAGAGAAGAGTGTAAAAGCTGTCTTGAAGCTTAACAAAGCAAACAAACAAAACAAACAAACAAAAACCAACCCTAAGATCTTGGCAACCAGTCCCATGACTTCTTGGCAAATAGACAGAGAAGAAATGAAAGCAGTTTCATATATTATATTCCTGGGCTCCAAGATCAGCTGCCTTGAAATTAAAAGATGCTTACTTCTTGGAAGGAAAGATATGGAAAATCTAGATAGCATACTAAAAATAGAGGCATCACCTTGCTGACAAAGGTCTATATAGTCAAATCCATGGTTTTTTCAATAGCAATGTTTGGCTGTGAGAGTTGGACTATAAGGAAAGCTACTGATGCCGTCCATTTGTTGTGCTGGAGAAGACTTTTGAGGGTCCTTTGGATAGCAAGAAGATCAAATCAGTCAATATTGAAAGGAATTAATTCAGATTATTTACCGGGAGGTAGAATACTGAAGCTGAAGCTTAAATAGTTTGGTCACATAATGAGAAGACAGAACTCACTGGAAAAGACCCTGATGTTGGGAAAGATGGAAGGCAAAAGGAAAAGGGGATGGTAGAGGATAAGATGGATAAATAGTATCATGAAAATGATGAGCATGAATTTGGACAGACTTCAATAGATAAAGGAGGATAGAAGGGTCTGGTGTGCTATGGTCCATGGAATCATGAAGATTTGGATATAACTGAACAATTGAACAACTTTTTGACTCCAGGCCCAGAACTCTGTCCACTGTGTCATCTTGTTGCCTGACATACAATTCGTTTTATCAGGTACTTTATTCCTAAGAACTAGCTGAGATGGATACCAAGTGAATGGAAGTTTTGTTAAGGGTATTTGGGGAGATGAAATAGGGTTTTACAGGAAAGCAGACCTGGATGGGGAGAAGAATAAACAAAAGGATGCAGAAAGGGAAGTGAGAGAAAACCAAATTTCATGTACTTTTCAACTTTTTCTTTGGTAAATTTTATTTTTTTTTCCTAATCCTGTATTTCTACTTAATTTTTTCTATATGATGAGTCTTTCCTCTTTGCTTCTAGAAAGTTAATTTTAACTCCAGTAGTAACATCTGCAGGGGATGTAGAAGGAAGATTTGGACACACACACACAAACATGAAAAATAGCCATCTACCAGCATGTATGTGTATTTGATTGCAGTACGGTATCAATAAATCAGAAAAGTTTTATATCATTTTGAAAAACTGATGATTTTTTTCTTGTCCTACATTCATTGATTGTGAAGCTAGGAGGGAATTTAGAGATCATCTAGTCCAACCTGCTCATGTTATAAATGAAAGAACTGGGGCCCAAACAAGTTAATTTTTCAAAGTCACAAAGATAGTAGTAGAGCAGGGACTAGAATCCAGATTTCCTGACTCCTAGCCCATTGCTCATTCCTTCCCATCAGGCTGCCTCTTTTTTTAAAATCTCCTTTTCCTTTATATTAGTTAAGAGAAATAAGCATAGTTATTGCTTTTGCAATATTGCTATGAATTATTTAGCCAAGGAATAACCAGCAGAGGCATAGTAGGGAAAATTGTCCATAAACCTTGCAAAGGATGCAAGTCACCCTACCATCAGACACACAATCATCATTAATTTTAATGAGATAGGGGAATGAGCAGTACAGCAGGAGGAGAATGTGTCTCCTTTTCTAACAAATGCGGCAGGCACAGGGGATTTTTACTAGTGTGCTTAATCCATATCAGAGCCTGTCATCAATATCAGTAGACCTCATAATAATCATTAATTGATTCAAAGAAAAATTTATCTCTTCCTGCAGTTTGCATAAGAAAGGATCCTGGGCCCTGAGGAAGGGAGAGGAATTCTTTCAATGTTGCAGATTTCTGCCTTTTTGGACTATTCTCACAGATTAGCACAATTGAAAAGAGTAATTCAGAGGCTGTACTTTAAATCCTCACCCTTACTTCAGGGCATTACAGTGCAAATTATTGATCTGGTGGTTGAAGTCTGGCTCATCACTTTCAGGACTAATTAGAGAAATAGTGTTGAGGTAATCATCTAGTGCAGTTTAGAATGTATAGTGAGAGAGAACATACAAGAAAAAAGAACCCATAAGGATAGACACTCATGAAGCAATATATAAAAGCTAATAAATAGAATCAAATATAAACTCCTCTGTTAGCTTTTAAAACCCTTTACAACCTTGCCCTAACCAACCTTCTAGCCTCACTGGATATTATTCTCCCCTCAGCACTCTGTGATCCAGCCAAACTGACCTTGCCTCTATTGATCAGCATTTAGCATACTGCCTGGCACATGTAGGCCTTTAATAAATGTGTGTTGCATTGCATTACATCGTGTTGTGTTGTGTGTCCCATCTCCATGGCTTTGCATTGGCTATGCCACATGCATAGAATGCATAGAGTCTATACCCTCCTTATCTCTACCTCATAGAATTCTTCTCTTTAAGTCACAGTTCAAGAACCTTCTTGTGCATGAAGCCATTCCTGATTCTTCCCAGTGGTTAGTGCTTTCCCTTCTAAACTACCTTGAATGCGACTACTTCGTTTTTATTCACTTTAAATTTGTGCAGTACGTGCTTATGTACTTATTGTCACCTCTATTAGAACTTGTAAGCTCCTTTTGGTTATTAATCCATTCTTTGTAATGATATCTCCAGCATCTAACACAGCACATAGTAGGCACTTAATAAATACCCATTGTTATATGAATAGAGAGATTCATAAACACATACACAGAAATAAAAGAATATAGTCTATGCAGTGAAGATGGAAAAGAATAGAGACAGTGCACTAGAAGAATGGTACAGATTTAGTCAGTCTATGTGCATTTAGTTGATGTTTACTATGTACCAGGTAATGCTAAGCGCTGCAGATACAAAAAGGGGCAAAAACAATCCCTGCCCTCAAGGACCTCAAGATATATTGATATTTCTGGAATTAGGATTTAAAACAGACTCTTTTGATTTCAAGTACAATACTCATTCCATTCTATCACATCGCTGAACTTGAGCCAGTCCCTTAGCCTCTATAGGCCTCAGGTTTGCTAGCTGTAAAATGAAAATGTAAGATGGGATGATCTATAAGCGCCTCCAGCTCTAAAAATTTATGATGCTAGGATATAAACGCTTTTAAGACATGATGATCGGCAAGGTCTCCCCTTCTCTTCAGCTCTAACATTTTATAATTCTAAGATATACCTGATTTTTTTTACCAATATTCCAGGTTTATACAGATATGTGTAGTGATATATATTTTCAGAAGCACATCTTATATAATAATTAATTAAACCAACAAGCACTCGTTAAGTGTCTACTACATGCCAGGAGCTGAATTAGACACTGAGTATACAAAGAGAAAAATGAAATAGTCTCTGACTTTAAAAAGCTTATATTCATTTTAGGGAAATGACATCTACATGTTTCAGTGAATATATAATACCTACAAAGAAAACACAAGGTTGTATGTTTCCCCTTTCTGGCACTGGCAGCTAGGGGGATCAGGAAAGGCCTCCTCAAGGAGGTGATGCTTTGGCCAAAGCCTGAAGGAGGCTGGGCAGTGCTGGAGGCAGAGGTACACAGGGGAAGAACACCAACCATGCAGGACAGCCTATGCAAATACGTGGAAATGTCAGATGGAATGCATGTCATGCATGACAGATAGCATGTGAGGGAAGGAGGGATCATTATTGAAGTTTGGGATTGTGTTGTATTTCAATATGAGGCCATCAATCAAAATGGTATCTGACATCAAGACGACCATTTGAAAAAGCATTCTAGGAAACTATTAGGGAAGACTGTGGTATTGGGGCCCCATCAGGGCTCACAATCATAGAAAAGACAAAGGCAGATGTGTAAGACTTGGAAAGGTTGTAAAATTTACTCTTAAGAAGATTTGCAAAATATGCTTAATTGATTTTTAAATAAACAAAATGAAAACATCCAGGATCTGTTTCTTTTTTTTCTTTTTAAAATTGTCATTAGAGAAAAGTCATTCGTATTGAATTTTTCATATTTTATCTAGTCATAAACTGTTTCATATATCCTATGGCCTACAACCACTTAATCTCCATGCCCCCTCCTAAAACACACCCAGTCAATCTACAAGTACTCATCTGACACCCACTGTATGCTCTGTGTTGAGTCTTAGAAGATGGAGGCAGTGCTGTGGACTGGGAAGACCTCATAAATTGGAGCTAGGATCCTCCCGGTTTTATTGTGATGAAAAGAGTAATGGACTTGGAGTCTGGCTCCAAAACTTAAGTTGTGTGACCATGCACAAATCACTACGTATCTTTGCGTCTTAGTTTCTTCACCTGAAAAGTGAGGTAAATAATTATTACACTATCTCCCTCAAAGGGTTATTTATAAATTTGAAAGTAATGTAAACATGTGAGTCCTACTCCTCTGCATTATCCTGGTATGGAGATAACCTTGGTTCTTAGAAGCTATGACAGTGGAGAAAAAATTGACAATTCTTGAAACAGACTATGTCTGCAGTTCTGGGAGCAGCCTAGATAAGTTTGGAGAGGCTTATCATCAGAAGGTTGGCAACAGGAGTATTGGGTTTGGTTTTTTTTTTGCCTATAGCGGCCTATTTTTGTCATTGCTGTTTCACCTTTCTCTTCCCTAGTTAAACAATTTTTCCCCACTACTGTTTTCCATACTCTTGCCTCCCCCCCCTTTTTTCCCTCTTATCAAGTGTTTTTTGTTCTCAGCATAATGGAAACAATATTAGATTTGGAATCAGGAAACTTGGATTTGAATCATGATCCTGACACTAATTAGCTATATAGCCTGAGAAGGACATTAAACCTCCCTGTGACTTGGTTTTCTTAGCTGTAAAATGGAGATAATAATACTTATACTACTTCAGAGTATGGTAAAGAAAGTGTTTTGTAAACCTTAAAGTGCCATGTAAAAGTAAATTATTGTTGTTATAACTATTACTGCTACTACTAGTATAGTAAATATATTGTATTTATACTATATATTATATTTATACTATACTTGTAAATGTTCTTACTTTCCCTCCCTTGCCTGATACTCTTTCCTTTTCTAATGATCTCTAGCCTACTTTACTCCTCTTCCAACCCATCGCTTTCTTTTCGCTAGAACTGCCATCCTGGTCTCCTGATTATCTCCAATTCTGTAAGGCCCTAATTTTCGAAGGTGATATCTTTCTAATGCTTCCTGATGAACTGTTTTTTATATCTGCATCTCCATCTCAGACCACCAGAGAACTCCCCCTGGTAGCTGGGATAACGAGAAGAGCAATTTTTATTCTTTTGTGATATTCTAGCAGAAATAGTCAGATGAATTCATCCTTGTTTATTCTCATCTTGGGTTTTGAGAATGGATTTTTTGTTCTTACTTCACTTCCCATTACAATTTTGGTCACATGCACACACAATGAGTTTTTGTTGTTGTTGTTCAGAATTGGAATGCAGAATACATTCTGTGAATTATGAAAGCAATTCACTGTAGCCAGTGTGACTATTTTCTCCAGTAACAACAAAACCTGACAACTGCCCAAAGCAAACACCAGCCACTGAATCACTTGACTCAAAAGTGCCAGTCTTCTCTTTAGGGGCCCTTTGGTCTCATTTCAAGGATGATTGGGACAGAAAATGCAGATGCTATAGTAGTGTTTATCAAGCCTGGCAGGGGAAAAAAATGCTCTATAGTATGTCATGTATTTTAAAACACGCACACACACACACACACACACACACACACACACACACACACAAAACAGGGATGAGGCTCTAAGCCACTAGGCTCTGTTTCATTAACAAAGCTTAAGGTAGTCAAATGCTATTTCTGCATGCTGTAGTTAGCTTCAAAAGATATAGTAAATATGTGCTATCCTATGCCTTTATAATATCTAATGTTAAGAACATTGGTGGCAGATTCAGGAGGCCAGAGTCATAGATAAAGAGTTAGAGACCCCAAAGCCCATCTAGACAAATCTCTTCATTTTGCAAATGAAAAAAACAGGCTCAAGGTCATAAAATGACTTAACTAAGGTTACATAATTAGAGGTAGAATTTGAATATAAGTCCTCTGACTCCATAGCCAGTGTTTTTTCCACCATATCATGTCTAAGTAAGATATGTGTGGAGTCCAGTAAACATGGCTCATGGGTGGCATGGATAGATGTGATCTGGGATCTGGCCCACTCTGGGGAGAGTAGAAGGGCAGAGATGAGGTTACACATGCAAGTCTCCTCCTTGTTCCAGTTCTGCCAGGAATTAATGGGATGACTTTTGGTAGAGCTCAGAGTCTCTAGGGCTCAGTTAGCCTTACTAAACTTTTAAGTCTTTCCTTGGAAGAAAGAAAGTGTTACGCTAAGGAAGCAGAGTGATGAAAGAACAAGTTACAATCATAAATTCCTTTCTTCACAACAGCTCTGTGAGATAGGCATTTCAAAAATTATTTTCTTCATTCTTACAGCTTAGGAAACTGAGGTTAAGAGAAGCTCAGTGCCTTGCCAAAGATCTTACAACTAAGAAATGTGAAATTCAGGATTTGAATCCAGAACCCCCAATAACTCCAAATCCAGTTGCCTTTTCATATGGTTGATATTTTAATGGTAAAAAGGGGCATTTTAAGTTCTTAAAGTAACCTAACAAAATAAAATCACCCAAATCAATCAGTCAACAAACATTTATTAATCATCTACTACATGCCAGTCACTATGCTATATGCATAAAGACAAAAATGAAGGACTGTGGGACTTGAGGACAGGGACTATTATTAAGACTTTAACCTCCTTGAGAGCCAGAATTATCTTTTGCTTTTCTTTGGGTCTCCCATGCTTGACAGAGTCCTTGGCATATTGTAGGCACTTAATAAATCCTTATTGACTGTGACTGACTTGAGGATATTACATTTTACAACAGAATCATGTCTATTTAGAAACATGTATAGAAAAAATGTATATACATACATATATACACACAGACAGACACACAGACACACACACACACACACACACACACAGATACACAGGCACACACATACAGGGTCGAGGGAAGAGTGGAGACTTAGAACCAAGAAAATAGGAAAGGCTTCATGGAGAAGCAGGTGCTTGAGTTAAGTCTTAATAAATATTTGGTCATTGACTGATGTTAAAAAAAAAAAAGAATCAAGGTGAAGGTAAAGAGATAGTACATTCCAAGGATAGGGGCAGGCCAGTGTGATTCGTGCATGTGCTTTGTTTGATTAAACTTATTCATTGTAAGAGAGTATAGTATTTTGTATTTTTGTGGAGGATATATGTGAAGGGGGTGGGTGGGTAGTGTTAGGATAAGGGCTAGAGATCTGATCTGTGATGTCACTGATACAGTTTGAATCCAGATGAACAAAGTTCCTTTAAAAAATGCAAATTGGTGCCTTCTCTGAGACTTATATTTTTAGATACTTATCTAGATAAGAGGGAGACTAAATGATGTGTTCCCTTCCTCTATCCCTTCCCCTCCAAAAAAAATGCCTTATATCTGTTTTTTATATATTTTATTGTTCAGTCGCTTTGTAGTCATGTTTGCCTCTTTGTGACCCATGTTGGGGTTTTCTTGGCAGCGATACTGGAATGGTTTGCCATTTCCTTTTCCAGCTGATTTTTACAGATGAGGAAACTGGGGTAAACAGGTTAATATAGTAATTGGAGGAGGAGGAGAAGGAAGAGAAGAGAAGAAAGAGAACAGAAAGAAGGAAAGGAAGAAGGAAGGAAGAAGGGAAAAAAGCATTAATGAAATATATTTTTAAATACATAGAACAGAGGGAGGTTTAGAAGAATCATAGACAAGTAAAACAGTTTTTGATACTTTTTGAGTTAAATTACACATACACACAGAAGAAGTAAATAATTTTCTATGTAACCATTTTCAGTAGAGTTGTACTGGACTCCCTTGAGCAACTGATACATCCTTCTTCCCAGCCCAGCTGATTAAACCAAAGAACGTGAGGTTAATAGAGACAAGGTGTTAATGTGTTAAAAGAAAGTTCAAAGATGTGTTTTTACTGTAATTTTTTTACCATAATTTCCTTATGAAATGGGAAGTCCTTTTTTTGATGGAATTCAAGGGGCAGCTTGATGCTGGCTAGTAAAAGAATAGGTGTACCCCTTTGGCCTTTATAAAGCTGACTTGCCAACTCTGGAAATGTCAAGAGGCAAGAAGCATTTTCAGAGAATGTGGCCTTGGGCAGTCAATAGGAAAGCCAACTGAGAAGTAAGAACTCAACACACACACACACACACACACACACACACACACACACACACACACACGTATATTCATTAAATACATCCCAAATTACATTTAAAAAGTTTGACATTCACTTAAAAAATTAAGTTCCAAATTCTTTTCCTTCCCTCCTACCCCTATCCCACCCCTTGAGAAAGGAAGTAATATATTAGTCATACATATGAGGTCATGCAAAACATTTTCTTATTAGCCCTGTTGCAAAAGAAAACACACAAATAATCCCAAGAAAAATAAAGGGGAAAAAAAAGTATGCTTCAGTCTATACTCAGAGTTCATCAGTATTTCTCTGGAGGTAGGTAGCATTTTATTTTTGCTTTTTGGTGAGGCAGTTGAGGTTAAGTGAGTTGCCCAGAGTCACATAGCTAGTAAGTGTCAAATGTCTGAAGCTGGATTTGAACTCAGGTCCTCCTGACTCCAAGGCCAGAACTCTATCCACTGCACCACTTAGCTTCCCCTATAGGCAACATTTTTTACCATGGGTACTTTTGGAATTGTCTCATGTCCTTGTCTTGATCAGAACAACTAAGTCTTTCACAGTTGATCATCACTGAAATATCGCCATTACTGTGTACAATGTTCTCCTGTTTTGCCCACTTCATTTTGCACCAGAAGAACTTAGTTCTTCTCCTTGGGCTTCTACCAGAAAGCATCAGGGGAGGAAGGGGATATTTTCTCCTCTATCCTTATCAGTCATGATGCTTTGGGGAGTCCTCATCTTGACCAGCATTTCCTCCTCTTCTCCATTCTTTACCAGATCATCTCTTTTGCACTGGCTATCCTGTCCTGTCTTGCCTATCTTGAGCTTTCGGTGAACCAACTCGACTCTGTCTTATCCTCCCTTTTCCCTTTGACCCATCTCTGATCATACCTTGGCAAACCCCAACTCTGGGCTACTCCCACCATCCATTTCTTTTAATCCTATTCGCATGTTGGTGAATAAAGTTGGAGGATGTAGCAAAATTTTGCCGAGTTTGGGCTCGCTGCAAATTTATCTCATTAGTCTCTACTAGTCTCTAACTATATCAAAGTAGACATTCTCTTCCTTCCTAATTGATTCACTATTCCACTGTTCTCTAGAAAAATATTCCTAAAGCTGCATATTTCCGTAAGATTTCGACCTAGTCAGAACTGTCTTTTCCCTCCTTTCTTTTCAAATATGTTTTTAGCCCTGTAGCCATGAGTCATGTTTACACTTGGAGCTATCTTGGCTATTTGATCAACAAGTTCAGTTAAAAAAAATCCATCAAACATCTGTTTTATTTACTGATTACTGTTTTTGTGAACAATATTCTAAACAAATCGATAGGGAAACACACTTCCTTCTACCAGGTAGAGAAGTAAAGCATTATGGAAATGGAATGTTTCATACATTGTCAGATGTGGACACTTTTTGGTGTATTTTGTTTAACTTTTTTTCTTTGTTTAAGGGAAGTTTCTATGGGATAGGAGGAGGAAGGTCTCCTAGAAAGAAATTATGATATGAAAAAAATCAAGAAAAACATCTTAAAAATATTCTAGGCAAAAGTCAAAATTTTTCATTATATAGATACAGCTTATATGTATACTGCATAGATTATAACTTTATGGCTGGAAGGAGACCCCTTTATACAAACTTCCTTATCTTCCAGATGAGAAAATTAAGGTCTCAAGTGTTGAAGCCATTTTCTCAGTGTCATGAATTAGTAACTGAAGAAGATTTGAATCCATGGCCTCTAACTCCAAACCAGGGCATTTTCTTTTGTCTTATTGCCTCTCAAATATAATCATTGTAATAGCAAGCACTTATTAAATTCCTACTATTTAATGATTACTAGTCTTTATATAATGTTTTATGATTACCTCATTTGATCCTCACAACAATCTTTTGGAAGCAGGTGCTATTATAATTCTCATTTTATAGACAAGGAAACTGAATTTGAGAGAGATTAGTAACCTGTGGAGGGAAATACACCTAGCAAGTCCCAAAGCGTGATTTGATTCCTGGTCTTCCTAACAGCAAGTCTAGAACTTTCTCCAAAACACCATATATCTTGCCTCAAATATCTATTGATTTGCTGGTTAGCTTTTAAGGGACACTAGATATCATTAATTCATCTGCCTCATT